>NW_027611900.1:347500-445603 GCF_964261635.1 Lissotriton helveticus | reverse complement strand
AGCTCACACCCTCGAATGGTCTTCGGTAGTATTGTTTCCTGTAGAATTCTATTTCCTGCTTATAAAGCGCATGTCTCGGTCAGTATCAGCAAAGTGGTATGTGCATGTGAAAGTCGGAGGGTGAGTGAGGGTGAGGGTGAGTGAGGGTGAGGGGTTGAGGGTGAGGGGTTGAGGGTGAGGGTGAGGGGTTGAGGGTGAGTGAGGGTGAGGGGTTGAGGGTGAGTGAGGGTGAGGGTGAGTGAGGGTGAGGGTGAGGGTGAGTGAGGGTGAGTGAGGGTGAGGGGTTGACGGTGAGTGAGGGTGGGTGAGCGGTTGAGGGTGAGTGAGGGTGAGGGGTTGAGGGTGAGTGAGGGTGAGGGTGAGGCTGAGTGAGGGTGAGGGGTTGAGGGTTGAGGGTGAGTGAGGGTGAGTGAGGGTGAAGGTGAGTGAGGGTGAGGGTGAGTGAGGGTGAGGGGTTGAGGGTGAGGGTGAGTGAGGGTGAGGGGTTGAGGGTGAGTGAGGGTGAGGGGTTGAGGGTGAGTGAGGGTGAGGGTGAGTGAGGGGTTGAGGGTGAGGGGTTGAGGGTGAGTGAGGGTGAGTGAGGGTGAGTGAGGGTGAGGGGTTGAGGGTGAGTGAGGGTGAGGGGTTGAGGGTGGGTGAGGGTCAGGGGTTGAGGGTGAGGGGTGATGGTGAGGGGCTGAGGGTGAGGGGTTGAGGGGTTCAGGGTGAGTGAGGGTGAGGGGTTGAGGGTGAGGGGTTGAGGGTGAGTGAGGGTGAGTGAGGGTGAGGGTGAGTGAGGGTGAGGGTGAGTGAGGGTGAGTGAGGGTGAGGGTGAGTGAGGTTGTGGGTGAGTGAGGGTGAGGGGTTGAGGGTGAGTGAGGGTGAGGGGTTGAGGGTGAGCAAGGGTGAGGGTGAGTGAGGGTGAGGGGTTGAGGGTGAGTGAGGGTGAGGGGTTGAGGGTGAGTGAGGGTGAGGGGTTGAGGGTGAGTGAGGGTGAGGGTGAGGGTGAGTGAGGGTGAGGGTGAGTGAGGGTGAGTGAGGGTGAGGGGTTGAGGGTGAGTGAGGGTTGAGGGTGAGTGAGGGTGAGGGGTTGAGGGTGAGGGGTTGAGGGTGAGTGAGGGTGAGTGAGGGTGAGGGGTTGAGGGTGAGTGAGGGTGAGGGGTTGAGGGTGAGTGAGGGTGAGGGTGAGAGTGAGTGAGGGTGAGTGTGAGTGAGGGTGAGGGGTGAGGGTGAGTGAGGGTTGAGGGTGAGTGAGGGTGAGGGGTTGAGGGTGAGGGGTTGAGGGTGAGTGAGGGTGAGGGTGAGTGAGGGTGAGGGTGAAGGTGAGGGTGAGTGAGGGTGAGAGTGAGTGAGGGTGAGTGAGGGTGAGGGGTTGAGGGTGAGTGAGGGTGAGGGTGAGGGGTTGAGGGTGAGTGAGGGTGAGGGGTTGAGGGTGGGTGAGGGTGAGGGGTTGAGGGTGAGTGAGGGTGAGGGGTTGAGGGTGAGGGGTTGAGGGTGAGGGTTGAGGGTGAGTGAGGGTGAGGGTGAGTGAGGGTGAGGGTGAGTGAGGGTGAGTGAGGGTGAGGGGTTGAGGGTGAGTGAGGGTGAGTGAGGGTGAGGGGTTGAGGGTGAGTGAGGGTGAGGGGTTGAGGGTGAGGGGTTGAGGGTGAGTGAGAGTGAGGGTGAGTGAGGGGTTGAGGGTGAGGGGTTGAGGGTGAGTGAGGGTGAGGGTGAGTGAGGGTGAGGGTGAGTGAGGGTGAGGGTGAGTGAGGGTGAGGGGTTGAGGGTGAGTGAGGGTGAGGGGTTGAGGGTGAGTGAGGGGTTGAGGGTGAGTGAGGGGTTGAGGGTGAGGGGTTGAGGGTGAGTGAGGGTGAGTGAGGGTGAGTGAGGGTGAGGGGTTGAGGGTGAGTGAGGGTGAGGGGTTGAGGGTGAGGGGTTGATGGTGAGGGGCTGAGGGTGAGGGGTTGAGGGGTTCAGGGTGAGTGAGGGTGAGGGGTTGAGGGTGAGGGGTTGAGGGTGAGTGAGGGTGAGGGTGAGTGAGGGTGAGTGAGGGTGAGGGTGAGTGAGGGTGAGTGAGGGTGAGGGTGAGTGAGGGTGTGGGTGAGTGAGGGTGAGGGGTTGAGGGTGAGTGAGGGTGAGGGGTTGAGGGTGAGCGAGGGTGAGGGTGAGGGGTTGAGGGTGAGGGGTTGAGGGTGAGTGAGGGTGAGTGAGGGTGAGTGAGGGTGAGGGGTTGAGGGTGAGTGAGGGTGAGGGTGAGGGTGAGTGAGGGTGAGGGTGAGTGAGGGTGAGTGAGGGTGAGGGGTTGAGGGTGAGTGAGGGTTGAGGGTGAGTGAGGGTGAGGGGTTGAGGGTGAGGGGTTGAGGGTGAGTGAGGGTGAGGGTGAAGGTGAGGGTGAGTGAGGGTGAGAGTGAGTGAGGGTGAGTGAGGGTGAGGGGTTGAGGGTGAGTGAGGGTGAGGGTGAGGGGTTGAGGGTGAGTGAGGGTGAGGGGTTGAGGGTGGGTGAGGGTGAGGGTGAGTGAGGGTGAGGGGTTGAGGGTGAGTGAGGGTGAGGGTGGGTGAGGGTGAGGGGTTGAGGGTGAGTGAGGGTGAGGGGTTGAGGGTGAGGGGTTGAGGGTGAGGGGTTGAGGGTGAGTGAGGGTGAGGGTGAGGGTGAGTGAGGGTGAGGGTGAGGGTGAGTGAGGGTGAGGGGTTGAGGGTGAGTGAGGGTGAGGGGTTGAGGGTGAGTGAGGGTGAGTGAGGGTGAGGGGTTGAGGGTGAGGGGTTGAGGGTGAGTGAGAGTGAGGGTGAGTGAGGGGTTGAGGGTGAGGGGTTGAGGGTGAGTGAGGGTGAGGGGTTGAGGGTGAGTGAGGGGTTGAGGGTGAGTGAGGGTGAGGGTGAGGGTGAGTGAGGGTGAGTGAGGGTGAAGGGTTGAGGGTGAGTGAGGGTGAGGGTGAGTGAGGGTGAGTGAGGGTGAGTGTGAGTGAGGGTGAGTGAGGGTGAGGGGTTGAGGGTGAGTGAGGGTGAGGGTGAGTGAGGGTGAGGGTGAGGGTGAGTGAGGGTGAGGGGTTGAGGGTGAGTGAGGGGTTGAGGGTGAGTGAGGGTGAGGGTGAGTGAGGGTGAGGGGTTGAGCGTGAGGGGTTGAGGGTGAGTGAGGGTGAGGGTGAGTGAGGGTAAGGGGTTGAGGGTGAGTGAAGGTGAGTGAGGGTGAGTGAGGGTGAGGGTGAGGGTGGGTGAGGGGTTGAGGGAGGGTGAGGGTGAGTGAGGGTGAGGGTGAGTGAGGGTGAGGGGTTGAGGGTGAGTGAGGGTGAGGGGTTGAGGGTGAGTGAGGGTGAGGGGTTGAGGGTGAGTGAGGGTGAGGGTGAGTGAGGGTGAGTGAGGGTGAGGGGTTGAGGGTGAGTGAGGGTGAGGGTGAGTGAGGGTGAGGGTTGAGGGTGAGTGAGGGGTTGAGGGTGAGTGAGGGTGAGGGTGAGGGTGAGGGTACATGCTTTTCACTTTCTTCAAAGGTTGTCCGTGCATCAAGGGTAGTTGACTGAACTTTAAGTATAATAATTGTACGTACTCTTCGGTGGCATTGAGCTCACACCCTCGAATGGTCTTCGGTAGTATTGTTTCCTGTAGAATTCTATTTCCTGCTTATAAAGCGCATGTCTCGGTCAGTATCAGCAAAGTGGTATGTGCATGTGAAAGTCGGAGGGTGAGTGAGGGTGAGGGTGAGTGAGGGTGAGGGGTTGAGGGTGAGGGGTTGAGGGTGAGGGTGAGGGGTTGAGGGTGAGTGAGGGTGAGGGGTTGAGGGTGAGTGAGGGTGAGGGTGAGTGAGGGTGAGGGTGAGGGTGAGTGAGGGTGAGTGAGGGTGAGGGGTTGACGGTGAGTGAGGGTGGGTGAGCGGTTGAGGGTGAGTGAGGGTGAGGGGTTGAGGGTGAGTGAGGGTGAGGGTGAGGCTGAGTGAGGGTGAGGGGTTGAGGGGTTGAGGGTGAGTGAGGGTGAGGGTGAGTGAGGGTGAGGGTGAGTGAGGGTGAGGGGTTGAGGGTGAGGGTGAGTGAGGGTGAGGGGTTGAGGGTGAGTGAGGGTGAGGGGTTGAGGGTGAGTGAGGGTGAGGGTGAGTGAGGGGTTGAGGGTGAGGGGTTGAGGGTGAGTGAGGGTGAGTGAGGGTGAGTGAGGGTGAGGGGTTGAGGGTGAGTGAGGGTGAGGGGTTGAGGGTGGGTGAGGGTCAGGGGTTGAGGGTGAGGGGTTGATGGTGAGGGGCTGAGGGTGAGGGGTTGAGGGGTTCAGGGTGAGTGAGGGTGAGGGGTTGAGGGTGAGGGGTTGAGGGTGAGTGAGGGTGAGTGAGGGTGAGGGTGAGTGAGGGTGAGGGTGAGTGAGGGTGAGTGAGGGTGAGGGTGAGTGAGGGTGTGGGTGAGTGAGGGTGAGGGGTTGAGGGTGAGTGAGGGTGAGGGGTTGAGGGTGAGCAAGGGTGAGGGTGAGTGAGGGTGAGGGGTTGAGGGTGAGTGAGGGTGAGGGGTTGAGGGTGAGTGAGGGTGAGGGGTTGAGGGTGAGTGAGGGTGAGGGTGAGGGTGAGTGAGGGTGAGGGTGAGTGAGGGTGAGTGAGGGTGAGGGGTTGAGGGTGAGTGAGGGTTGAGGGTGAGTGAGGGTGAGGGGTTGAGGGTGAGGGGTTGAGGGTGAGTGAGGGTGAGGGTGAGTGAGGGTGAGGGTGAAGGTGAGGGTGAGGGTGAGTGAGGGTGAGGGTGAGTGAGGGTGAGGGTGAGTGAGGGTGAGGGGTTGAGGGTGAGTGAGGGTGAGGGGTTGAGGGTGAGTGAGGGTGAGGGTGAGTGAGGGTGAGTGAGGGTGAGGGGTTGAGGGTGAGTGAGGGTGAGGGTGAGTGAGGGTGAGGGTTGAGGGTGAGTGAGGGGTTGAGGGTGAGTGAGGGTGAGGGTGAGGGTGAGGGTACATGCTTTTCACTTTCTTCAAAGGTTGTCCGTGCATCAAGGGTAGTTGACTGAACTTTAAGTATAATAATTGTACGTACTCTTCGGTGGCATTGAGCTCACACCCTCGAATGGTCTTCGGTAGTATTGTTTCCTGTAGAATTCTATTTCCTGCTTATAAAGCGCATGTCTCGGTCAGTATCAGCAAAGTGGTATGTGCATGTGAAAGTCGGAGAGTTGGAGGCGGTTAAGGAAATGCAGAACATTCTGCAAAAGTAATGGGAAAACCATTTTTATCTTGAAACTGTTTTTAACCGACAGTCTTTTATTCCTAATCATAGATGAGTGGGAGTAATACAGGGACTGGAGCAGCAGCGCCTCAGTTTGGATTGGTGTGGCAGGCAGGAGAAAGTCAGGAGAGGGAGGAGGGGGAACTGCTTGCGAAATGAAATTAAAAGCGGCCGGGCGGGAAATGCTCTCGGTAGCATTCGTTTGAAGTGTGAAGCAGGGGCCTTTGATGTGCGGATAATTAGGGGAGGAGCAGCCAGGAGATCCAAGCTGGGGAACAGATGGCTGGCGATTTGATGCTGTGCACGCGCATTTTAGGTCAATGCGCTTGCGCATTGACCTAAAAGCCACGGGCACAGCACCAAATCGCCACAGTTAGTTAAGATTTGTTTAAAGCCCTATAGTCTCGCTTCTCTCAATGCGCATGCGCATTGATAGGTCACGAGACCTAAAAACAGGAAGGGGGCCTTGTGGCCCCGCTTCCCTGGGCCACTATTGGCCCCGGCGACCACATCCCCCGAGGCCTGGCCTTGTGTTAAAAAAAATTGCCGGGAGGGGACTGCGTGGCTTCACTCCCCTGGGCCACCTTTAGCCCCGGGGACCACATCCCCCAGGGCTGCCTCTCCATTAAAAAAAAAATCAATGAACTAAAGGGGAGGGGGCTTTGTAGCCCCCCCTCCCGTGCCATTTCTGGCCCCAGATACCCCAACCCCGGTGGCCGTGCCATTTTTGGCCCCAGGGACCCCATCCCCAGGAGACGACCCTCAATTTGGGGGGAGCCCCAATGCCCCCATGGTCCCTGCCGGTTCCTCGCCTCCTGCGGGAGCCATAATTGCTTTTGGGCAAGGGGAGCTGCTAACATGCAGCTCCCCTTGCCCAAAAGCAATTCTGCTTTGCTTTTTGGAAGCAAGAGCAGGTTTCCTGCTCTCGCTTCTAAGAAGCAAAGCAGAGTTTGCTATGGCATGGCGGGAGACATTGAAGCTGGCCCTAGGGGGTGATAGTCCCCAGGCCATCAAGGGCTCTAGAATGGGGGCTGCGCGGCCCCCTCCCAACAAGTACAAAGCCCCTTGGAGGTGATGGTCCCTGGGGCCCATGGTGTCACGAATTCACCCACCTGTACTCCGGTTTGTTCCTTCCTTGATGCTGCTATTACCCAACTCCTTCTGAACTCCACCAGAGAGGCAAGGATAGGATTCACTTGCCGTCCTGATCAAACCCCGGGGAAGGGGGAAATATGGACAAGAGAAAAGAGAAGACACACTGGATTCTTGTAGACCGACTTGACAATTCAGTCGTGTAGAATGTCTCTCGAGAAAGGCAAAGTGTCACTGGGCTTCAGTTTTCAGTTCGTGTATAATCTGATAAATGTACCCGATTAATCTGAACACCCTAAATCACTTCTTTAGGTCAAACATCTGCTTTGGAACTCTTAATTGGGTATACCTGAATTATCCTTGACCTTTTCTCAAAAGGATTCTTGAAACTAAAAGAAAGAATAAACAAAAAAAACACTACAGGTGCACTAATAATCTGTGATTGCTCAAATTATCACAAGAGTTACTGATTTCCTTTACATTATTTGCTCCGTAATTTCACATTAAATATATATTCACTGAAAAAACCATAGGTTATAGACCATATATAGTTAGGAATTAGCATTTAAAAAACCTTATTTTACTCACACAAAACCATTGAAATTCCATATATAGTTAGTTGCACTAACTATATATCGCGCACCCGCAATCCACTGCTGATCATGTCACATATTACATCATTCATGACATGGTCAGTGACATCACTGATGACATCACTGATGACATCTCAAATGACATCACTGATGACATCACTGATGACAACATCCAGTGACTGTATGTTTCTGTAAAGTTAAAATATGTCTTATATATTGAAGAATGAGTGGATGTATAAGTGTCTGGATGAAGGATTTAGTAGGTGCGTGACTGACTGTATGTGTGATTAAATGTGTCTCACTGAATGCATGTGTTAGTGACTAAACTGTCTTAATTTGTGCATCATTATGTCTGTTGTTCTGTAAACTGCTGCATGTGTTGATCATTAGCTATACGAGAGGCTATATGTGTTATTAATTGGTTGCCCAAGTATTTCTATGGGAGATTGAGTTTGTGTGGGGGTGGCTGGAAGGTGTGTGACTCTATGCATAGATGTGTGAGCAGTTTATTCACTAGGTGTATGAGTTCAAGAGTGCATGTGGAAACAGCTACATGGGCAGTTGACTGTGTGCATGAGTGTATTGATGAGTGAATGGATATCTCAATGCTACATGTCATAGTAAGTACATATGTAAAACACAGTACATGTGAGAGTTGGCATATATAAATAACTGTGCATGAGAGCCACTGAATGAGTGAGTGGTTGTATCGATCATTGTGAACTTGTATCAGGGATTGTATAAGAGAGTAAATATGTGTTAGTATATGTTTCAATAAGTAAGGTGTGTTTAACTGTATAGTTGAAGAAATGGAGGTGAGATTGTTTCTTTGCATGACTGACTGGGTGTGTGAGTAACTCCATGGATGAGTGGCAGTGTGTGAGTGTCTGTATACACTGAGTGTATCTAAGGTTATATTAGAGTCTGAAGAGGTTTATCGTATTAGCACAAGAATGATGTCAAATGAGATGTCATCAGTGATGTCATCAGTGATGTCATTTGAGATGTCATCAGTGATGTCATCAGTGATGTCACTGACCATGTCATGAATGATGTAATATGTGACATGATCAGCAGTGGATTGCGGGTGCACGATATATAGTTAGTGCAACTAACTATATATGGAATTTCAATGGTTTTGTGTGAGTAAAATAAGGTTTTTTAAATGCTAATTCCTAACTATATATGGTCTATAACCTATGGTTTTTTCAGTGAATTTTCAAGGTTTTGTAAATGCTAATTCCTAACTATATATGGTCTATAACCTATGGTTTTTTCAGTGAATTTCAATGGTTTTTTAATAGCAAATATCATAAGCTGTCGAATGTCAAGTACGTGGTAAGTGAAAAAAATTTCGTGTTTATGCACACTGATCTGCTTTGAATGGTGCCCCCCCCCCTCATTTCTATTAGGAGTACTCTCTCTTTGCAGATAGTGAAAGGTAGTTAACGCAGGCCTTCGCCCCCGTTGTAATCCGTCGTGCCTGTTTCTCTCTCCATTTGATTGATTGTTATCCAAGTATTTACTGTTTTAGAATTAGTTCTCTTTGGTTCATTCTCTATTTACAAACAAACACAGAGTCGCAATACTCTGTTTAGTCTTTGCAGATAACGAAAAATCGTGTAAAAAAAAAGAAAAGGAATCGAGCAAAATCAGTAGGCCACTAATGGGATCTCTTTTTGACCTCGCTAAAATAGAAACATTACGAACAACCCCTCATGACAAATACAAAACTAGTGAGATGAACTGAACTCCACACAATGATGGCTGCAAAACAGCTCGGCTCCGCCACCCACCCCGCCCAAAATAACGATAAAGAACGGCTGCCATGATTGGTTGCGGAATGACCATGACGGAGCTACGAAATGGTGCTGCTCTCATGCTAACCCCAGCTTCAGTCTGAAACATCCAGAAACACTGTAGACTACCAATTCGATCAGTTCCGGTAGCGCCCCAATGTAACCCGGTAGAGAAGAACTAGCCCTCCCCTCTTTGACTGATGGTTCTTGTTGCCTGTCCCTTCTGTTGTCATTTAACAGAACTATTTAGCCTGCTGAAAGGGGTTGTGTTCCGACCGCTGGTTGGTGGAGACATTTTGACTATATTCTGTACCTGCGTTGTCGCGTAATGCGTCATATGACGCGCCGCGTTAGCGCATCCGGAAGTCATCCGGGGCGCGCAGCGCTTAACGTAAGCATAACTAGTCATGTGACTTGTTAATAAAACTTTTCATTGGTTCATTTTACTTTTCTTATTGTAATGATGAAAGGCTTGGTCATATGACCTAAAAATTACGCTTTTCATTACTTCCGAACATTATTTTTTCTTAAATATATGTTATAATGTTCCAGGCTAATGTACTTTCCCGGAAATTTTACAACTGTCCTGCAAGTAAAATATATTCTTTTTTCGAGAAAAAGAGCGTTTCTTCGTCCCATGACGGAGCCGTTGAGCAAAAGAGGGTCGACCTGCTGTCTTAGTCGCCGATACGCCTGAATATGAGATTCTTATCGATCACTTTATGTTGCAGGAATAGAAAACACAACCGCCCTTGACCATTTATCTTTACTGCGTTCCTTCGTATTATACCTTTTACCCTTCATGTAATTGGTCTGCTTTATTTCACTTGCCTTTTAATGATTCTAAAACAGTCACTATTATTAAAAACTTTACCAATGTATATACTACTACATGTTTTCTTTTAAAAACCTTTATTGTGAAAATTTCATTATACAAATACGAGCCTATAACCACGTGGGCCTGCCACAGAGCAAACTGTAATCGTATATGATGAATAGACATTTACACTGTAGAGGAACGTAACGGGCGGGCCATTAGGTTGCAAGAACTAAGGTGTCTAACAGATACGGAATCGGTGGACGTACATTTTATAATTAAAATACGACAGGGCCAGTTACAATAAAATTATCTAGATATACATTTGCGGGCAAGTACCATGGGTGACGTTAATTCGAACTTTCAACAGTACAGTAATCAATAACACATCAGAACTTAATATCAATAGGGATGTCGAAATATTCAATCAATTCTCGTCCCCGCCCGCCATGTGCTTCAAAACTGCATACGTATCTCGTGATTTCAAGGTTCTGCAACCAGTACACAACAAGGAGTTACGAGTCCCATTTATTCCGGCGCCATTTTGGGCGAGGACGGGCAGGTCCAGGATATAGTCAAAATGTCTCTACCAACCATCGACTATGATGATGTTCATATGCTGTATTTATTAGAGTAACACTCATCTGTCCACATGAAATTAATTTGCCACAATCTAAACATGTCATTTTAATCTTTCCAAAGTTCTTCTAAATATTTGGGACCGTTTCCCTTGCCTCTGAAGCTCTCAGTGCCACTTCTTTGATGAATGTACTAGCAGGTCAGGGGTTCTCCTCCAAATCTCTCTTTTATGCAGCACTATAATTAATTGGTGCCACCTCTCCATATGACGATGCATGGTATAGTTACCACAACTATATTTTTTTTCGGTTCCTCTGGAGAGTTCATCGTGGCAGATGAAGCGTGTAACGTACCGGGCATTTACCTTTTTTTGCATGTACAGGAAAGGAAAAAAAAATCGAGCGTCCGAGTTCTAAGGTGTCCCAGGGCCATTTTAGTGGACCAGGCCCAAATCCAAAGAACAGGCCGCCATTTTGAGAGTCCTCTTGCAGCCGCCTGTCGCTGTAGCATCAAGAGCAGCCGAAACTCAGCTGAATGGCTACTGAAACGGTAAAGGGGCGCCCCACTACAGCAGACGAGCCTCCACCTAGGAAGGCCCATTCACGCCGGCTCCCCCCCCCTTCGGGCACCCCACGCCGTTATTCGGAGCAGTATTGTAGGATAGCCACACCAGTGCGGCAACTTGCTAGACATCACCTCGGTGGTAACCGAATCTCAACGCCTTGTGGTGTCTTCTATTCAAAAAACATTGTTATGCTGCCTTCGACCTATTCGCCGCAAGTGCGCACACAACTCAACTGCATAGCTTGCTAGACACCACCTCGGTGCCATCCGGATCTTGGAATGTCAGCACCTTTTGGTGTCTTCTCTTCAGAAAATATTGTTGCGCTGCCTTTGGCCCCATTCGCACATCAGTCCGCTACTGACGCCATCTCACAGGCTAATGGGGCGCCCCACGCCGACTTTCAGCATTGTAGAATGACCACACCAGTACAGCAACTTGCTAGACATCACCTCGGTGCCATCCGGATCTCGGCGCCCCACTGCAGATGAAGTGCCTCTCAACTATGAAACCACCACGGTGACATCCGGATCTTGGCGCGTTGTGCTGCCTTCGGCCTATTCGCACATCGGTCCGCTACTGACGCCATCTCACAGGCTAATGGGGCGACCCACGCCGAGTTTCAGCATTGTAGGATGACCACACCAGTACAGCAACTTGCTAGACATCACCTCGGTGCCATCCAAATCTTGGCATCTCAACGCCTAGTGGTATCTTCCATACAAAAAATATTGTTATGCTGCCTTTGGCCCCATTCGCACATCAGTCCGCAACTTAGACATCACCTCGGTGCCATCCGGATCTTGGCATCTCAGCGCCTTGTGGTGTCAGTCAGAAAATATTGTTGCGCTGCCTTTGGCCCCATTCGCACATCGGTCCGCTACTGACGCCATCTCACAGGCCAACGGGGCGCCCCACGCCGACTTTCAACATTGTAGGATGGCCACAGAAGTGCGACAACTTACTAGACACCACCTCGGTGCCATCCGGATCTTGGCGCGTTGTGCTGCCTTCGGCCTATTCGCACATCGGTCCGCTACTGACGCAAACTCACAGGCCAACGGGGCGCCCCACGCCGACTTTCAGCATTGTAGGATGGCCACACCAGTGCACCTTACTAGACACCACCTCGGTGCCATCCGGATCTTGGCGCGTTGTGCTGCCTTCGGCCTATTCGCACATCGGTCCGCTACTGACGCCATCTCACAGGCCAACGGGGCGCCCCACGCCGACTTTCAGCATTGTTGGATGGCCACACCAGTGCGGCAACTTACTAGACACCACCTCGGTGCCATCCGGATCTTGGCGCGTTGTGCTGCCTTCGGCCTATTCGCACATCGGTCCGCTACTGACGCAAACTCACAGGCCAACGGGGCGCCCCACGCCGACTTTCAGCATTGTAGGATGGCCACACCAGTGCTGCAACTTGCTGGACACCACCTCGGTGCCATCCGGATCTTGGCGCGTTGTATTGCCTTCGGCCTATTCGCACATCGGTCCGCTACTGACGCCGCCTCACGTGCCAACGTATTTTCTCCGCATTTTATACCCTATGCCGCATAACAGGTCATGTGACTTGTTTATAAAACTTTTCATTGGTTCATTTTACTTTTGGTTTCCTAATGATGGAAGGCTTGATCATATGACCTAAAAACAACACTTTTCATTGGATGAAAACTTTTTTTTTTCCCAAACGATGAAAGCCCCACCTTGTTTCTGGATGTTTCAGACTAAACTGGCGTCAGCATGAGAGCACCACCATCTCGTTGCTCCGTCGTGGTCATTCCGCGAGCAATCATGGCAGCCGCTCCCCACCAGAAGCCTGCAGGAGTCGGGGCCCCCAAAACTTTTGATGAATTCTCAAGGCGGAGGGGACACTTTCGAGAATGGGGTCCAAGACCTAGCAGACAAGCGTCCGATTTCCAAGGTGTCCCAGGGCCATTTCAGTGGACCAGGCCCAAAAAGGAAAGAGCCTGCCGCCATTTTGAGAGTCCTGTGACAGCCGCCTATCGCTGCACCGCAAGAGTGGGCGCAACTCAGCTGAATTGCGGCTTTTGACACAGTGGACCAAAAACGGACGGAATGGCAACTGAAACGGTAAAGGGGCGCCCCACTACAACAGATGACACTCCACCTGGAGAGGCCCGTTCACGCCGCCTCCCCCGGGGCGCCCCACGCCGTTATTCGGAGCAGCATTGTAGGATACCAAAACCAGTGCGGCAACTTACTGGACATCACCTTGGTGCCATCGTTCTGCTGCCTTGGAACTATTCGCACAACAGTTTGCTACTGATGACCCACCCCCCGCGACGCCCCACGCCGTTATTTGCTGGGTGGCAACTTACTAGACATCACTTTCGTGTCATCTAGATTTCGGCGCGTTCTGCTGCCTTGGAACTATTCGCACAACAGTTTGCTACTGATGACCCACCCCCCGCGACGCCCCACGCCGGAAATCTGGACGTTGTGCTGCGTTGGGACTATTCGCACAGCCGACCGCTACTTCGTTGTTTTTCCCTAAAAATGTTTATATGTTATTACTATTTTTGTTTTCTTGTATATATTTATAAATTATTAAAGTTTTATAATCTTACTACTTTGTCGAAGTGCTATATATTTTTAATGTGACACATAATTGTAAAAACTTTGATGTACAAAGAGTCATCCCTGGAATCTTCCGCTTCACGCTCGGTCCCCTCCCCAATCACAATACAGGATGGTTTTCAGATAATAGCAACGCTTCTGCTGTGACGGATCTCATCGAGTGTGGGCCTTGATCTACTATAACTCCTTTGAAGAGGGGTGATTCTTTACAGCTGTGGCCATAAACTACATCTGCAGGGCTAGCTGATAGCCTAGGACCGGCCTGGACAATCGGACACAGAGGAAAAGGAGTGTCAGAGGGTGCGGTAGTGAATAGGGCGAAAGGGAGGTGTCGGGCGGGCACAGGGTGTGATTCTCAGGGAAGAGCAGCGCAGATGGGGGGAGGTTTATTACCCATGCATAAGACAGAGAGCGGGGGTGACCACTGCCTGGGTGAGATGCTTGCGAGGGTGGGGAGCCATGCTAAGGATCGACAGCGTGCACAGAGTGGGTCTGGTCAAGGCATCTAAAATGGCTGCAGTGCACGACAAAAGTGTGGCATTTGAAAAAAGACAAGATGGCACAGAAAATGTTTTTCAACACTTCCTGATTTCCTTCGAATCGAACGTTAACAGACGTTGGGGCATATTACCAAAGTTAAGCGATATTTATCCCTAACGATGCATTGCAAAGATTTTTTTACCGTCAGAAATTATCGCAGATAAACCTTGCTATTATCAAGGTTTATCGCAAATACGATAAAAAACGACCGCAATGCATTAATATCGCTGAAAACTCAGCGATATTCATGCATTACCGAGCTAATGCTCTTAGCCATGTTATCCACCTCCCATTGGATAACATGGCTAAGAACTGCTCAGGGCAGCTGTTACTTTTTGGAGATATTCGCGCTTATCTCGAATATTTCCAAAAGTTGATAATAGGAGATAGCGATGTTAGCGACTGTTTCCAGTCGCTAACATCTTGGCATGCCCACTTTGCATGTCATTAGTGATAAATATCACTCACATGCAAAGTGGGGCCCAAGATGGTCGCTATCTCCTACTAGCCGTCGCTAACTGGTGTTAGCAACAGCTAGGTAATACAGATATAATTTTATCTCCGCGAAGCGGAGCGCTGTTACAGATATATATCTTGTTTTTGAACGTTAATTTCTCAAAATGCACTGAAGCACATATATTGAGACCTAGCAAAGGCACATCGGGCTACCAGTCCCTAATATTTTACCAAGTTTCGTGCAAATCCATTCAGCCGTTCGATTATTATTATTATTATTTTTTTTTTCCCGCGGGGCCCTTTTAAAACCTCCACATCAAACCTAGGGGGTCAGCGAGGATCTACTATGCCCCCTTATGGTCATTTGCCCCTTCGCTTTGGCCTCCTCTTGTCTCTCGATCCTACCGAGAGACAAGATGGCGGCCGCTACGTACTGTTTGGAATGTTTACAGACACCGAAGAGCCAATCAGCTTCGCTTCGCAAAGCTCCGTAACGCGAAAAGTACGCGAAGCGGTGCGCTGTTACAGATATATATCTTTTTTTGAACGTTAATTTCTCAAAATCCACTGAAGCACATATATTGAGACCTAGCAAAGGCACATCGGGCTACCAGTCCCTACAATTTTGCCAAGTTTCGTGCAAATCCATTCAGCCGTTCGATTATTATTATTATTTTTTTTTGCCCCGCGGGGCCCTTTTAAAACCTCCACATCAAACCTAGGGGGTCAGCGAGGATCTACTATTCCCCCTTATGGTCATTTGCCCCTTCGCTTTGGCCTCCTCTTGTCTCTCGATCCTACCGAGAGACAAGATGGCGGCCGCTACGGACTGTTTGGAATGTTGACAGACGCCGGAGAACCAATCAGCTTCGCTTCACAAAGCTCCGTTGCGCGAAAAGTACGCGTCCTGGAGCGCTGCCCGGTCCGCTGTTACAGATATATATCTTTTTTTAAACGTTAATTTCTCAAAATCCACTGTAGCACATATATTGAGACCTACAAAAGGCACATCGGGCTACCAGTCCCTACAATTTTGCCAAGTTTCGTGCAAATCCATTCAGCCGTTCGGGCTAAAAGTGAGGCCAACCGCCCTATGGAAAACTCAATGTTAAAAACACGTTTTGGGACCCCCCTTTTTTCTCGACCCCCCCCTGGACGAACCCCCCCCCAATTTTCAGGGGCTGCTCAGAAACAAAATGTGCCATTTTCCTGAAAATTTCAGCCAATTCCGTCCACAAACGCCAAAGTTATTAGACATAGAATTTTCAAAAAACCCATAGAGAAAAAATCCTAACTATATATACCTACTGGCGACCGCCAGTAGGTAATGTAAATGATAATAACAATCAAGCTCTCTGTTCCCTTTCAGTCTTCTAATCAGACTCAAGGTATTTACACAAATGTCTGTTTTAGTTTAACATTCTTCACTTACTCAATGTCCATAAAGTCCTTGGATTGTTTCAGGAAGAGTTTCAACACGTTCTCTTGATTTATACAAGGTCAAGAGGTCTGCCACAGTTCTGATAAAGTTTAAATTCTTACTAGTATGTGTTCAAGCATGCTAACGCTTTACCATTCAGAGCGAGGTGTTGCTTGGCAACCCTTTGTTGAATCTCTTTTCTTTTCTCTTTTGCAGGAAATCGGAAACCGTGCTGGGAGAGGATTTGGAGCCGGAAATTCAGAAACAGGAAGGAACGTCTGAAATGTGCTCCGAACAGCGAGAACACAGCCGAAGACACTGAGTGAAGACAGGGAAGGAAGCAGGGTGGAGCGCTGAAAAGCTTCGGATGATCTGCCACCCAGGTCCGGAGTCAGGTGAGTGTTTAGGCACGAAGCGAAGCATCGGGAACCAAGTGGGTGGAGTTTAAATAGCTTTGGGGCTCAGGTTTTCTCACGTGTGCATGTGAAGGTGTTTTGGGCCTTAGATCTTTCCCAAGTAATTCACGTGTACATGCCAAGACCGTTTACACATGCAGGAAATGCCTCCTGACCCCCCCCCCCACCAAGGTCTTCGTATGTGACCGGGTTTTTCTGAATGCAAGGCATGGAAAGATCTGACCAATCGTGGAGTATGTACATGTGTTACTGGTTCCCAGGATCTTTCTGACACATTATAACCCTTCCAGTCAATTAAATACTGTAATCGACCATGTATACGTTTTGCATCTATAATGCGATTTACTTCATATGCAATATTGTCTCCCAATTACAACAGGTGGAGGAGGGTTGTCTTTTCGTGTGGAGGGATCATGTGGTTTGAGCAAAGATACATGAAAAACTAGGTGGATGGCATATTCCGAGGGCAAAGTTAATCTCATTGAAACTGGATTCAAAATGTTATTTATGGGAAAGGGGCCAATTAACCTAGGTTTTAGTTTCTTGCGGCCTTCAATCTGGATATTTCTGGTTGATAACCAGACGAGAGCCTCTACTTTATAGGGTGGTGCTGGTGTTTTGTGTTTATCGACTGATAAACAGACCACCAATCTGCATTGGTTCCAGGTGTGTGTTCTTTTCTTCTTTTTCTTTTTTCTCAACTCCAAAATGCCAAGTTCTTAAATCACTTCTGGGTCTTTCCCTATTTCGCTCTCCCAATCTGTGATCTAACTTAACCACTAGATCTAAAAATTCTGCGTAGTCCTCAGGCAAATTAACAATGTGTGCCAAAGAATCTTTTAATTCATCTCTAAGGCCCGATAGAATAAATATATTCTTTTCTCCTCCGGCCAGTGTGTTTCTGATAACAATCTGTTGAAATTTGTTACATAGGTTAAAGATCCTTGGAACCCTGGCGTAGATTTAAAAGCTCGTTATTGGATGCTTGAATAAAAACATGTTTGGCAAGTAAACTGGACATAGCTGTTTTAAAGGCAGCTAGATTGTACAATAAAGTATCATTTGTGTCAACCAAAGGCATAGTCCAGGTGGGCGATACGCCTCCTAAATAAGAGATGATGAAAGCTATCTTGGAAGTGTCGGTGGAAAAAACCTGCGGTTTACATAAAAAGTGTAACTGGCATTGGCTCATAAAAGTAGTAAAATGACTACTACCACCAGTAAATCGTTCCGGGTTTGCCAAGGGAAGTGGGATTGGAGTTACCACGGTGACTTGCAGGTTCTGATCAGTGTTAGGTCCTTATGTACTAGGGGAAAAAAAAGATGAGGGACCAAATTTACCGGGAGCAATGATAGGTTCATTTTCTCCTGGTTGTGAGTCTCTCCAACTAGTAAATTCTGTTCTGGTTCTATCCAGCTCTTGTCTAAGGGCCTGGTTTTCCTACCTTAGTTCCTGCATTTCTTCGGTTAGCTTCCATACTAAAAGGGTTAACTGAGACGAATCCATGTTGTCCTGTAGTGTAGTTCCTATATTCCCTATAGGCTCTGCTCATTGGAATAATATATCCTACAGATTTGACGTAGGACTGAGGTCAACTAGGTCTTTATCGAATATACTAAACTTAATTGTGTGTGTGCCAGCGAACTCAGAGGTCACTAGAAACTTTCTCGAATACACAAGAAGGGATTAGTTTCTGACAACCGCATAAACATGACAACTTTGTTTCCCAAGGATAAGAATATATCTCTTAGAGTCGCGGAAACAATAGATAAGTATTTCACTCAGTCAATCGTGCATGCTTAGTTTCTACAGAGTTGCAGAGTAATAGAGAGACATGCTTTTTCAATAAAAGGTTTATTGAACAGTCTTCCTTCTCATGCAAGAGAAGTGAACTGCTACAATCGTTAGGCAGACTTCAAAGTATAATGCGTACAGCGAAAATAGTAATATACAATAATACTGTAAGAGCATTATATGGTTTCTAAGCCATATAAAAATACATACATAAATACACAGGCTAAAATACTCCCTGGTGCTTCTAAAATACACCTACCCCAATAACCTAAGTCTAGTATGCTTGAAGAAGTAGGTATTGTGTAGCATAGGTTTTAGTTTTCTTTGCCAAGAATATACCAAAGGTTCCTCTAGGTTCTAATCAGCTCCATACCTTGGTTAGAATGAAGGAGGTCTGGTATCTCAGTCTCGGGACTCGATTTCCCAACATCCCGCAAGGGGAGCCAGAAACACTGGAGCTGGATTCTCGTCAGGAGCAAGGCAGCTTCCTGATCAGTGCGTCAGCTGGAGAGTAGGCGTCCTTCGGCACTTGCTGTAGCGAGCTGCGTCGGGCAAGTAGATAGATGAACAGCTCCAAACCATCGTAGTTTGCCACAGCAAGTGAAGGTATATTTATACCTTGAAGGTGTTTAGGAATGCCATAGTTTGACGTAAAGTCGGGCATATGAACGTCATAATGAACCCCTGGGGAATAGTTGTTCATTGTAAGTATCTGAGTTCTTGGAGAAATCAATATTCAAGCAAGGGGAAGTTCCCTTACTGCTTAAGCCAGTTTTCCAAGAAATCGTTGTGACGTTTGGTACGGGTGGAAGTAGCCATGCCTGTATTTGGGTAGCATGGGCTTCGCCTAAATAAGGGCTTGATTTCTATGCCTATATAAGGGCAATGTGAATTGTACCTATATAAGGTCATGAATCGGGAAAATTCACTCAGGGCCTAAAACACCACACAACACCCACTCCACTTTCTTAAGTACGACATTAATAAGTTCTAAACACATAAAAACATATCTAAACATGATATGTTAAAAACCCACCCAAAATACATAAAAAATGCATTAGAATTGGTTGTACACAAAAAGAAAGCATTTGTGCTGTACGCATTTGAAGCAATGTTTCATTCAAAGCAGATCATTTGATACTTGAAAATGCTATCCGAATGAATCACAAAAATAAATTTATGAAATGGCTCTTAAATACAGAAGAAAAAGTCGAGACCAATTCATGGCAGAATATATAAACTTGTTGAATGTGGACAAGGTCAAATATTGTCTTACTTGGAAGATTTTTCAAAGAATTCTGGTTCTCTATGAATAGTTCTACTTTAAGCAGATTACTTTGTGCCAAAAAATGAAAAAGTACAAATTTGGAAAACAAAAATTAATCATAGAAAAAGAGTTCCAAAGTTAGAAACTTTGTTTTGAAAAAATTAAAAAATGAAGGTCGAATTCAGAGTCTCTCAGACACTGTGTGCCAAATCAAAAGTCAGTGTTATTGTTTGCGGAAAACATCAAGTCTTCTAAGTCTGTAAAGAATTTGTCTACCATTGTAGGTGAAAGTTGGATTACCTCGTTAAGTAGATCAATCGCACATAGATGTGAAGCATCGCCGTCCGCGTTGGTAGCATTAGCAATGTTTGAATTTGAAGGAACCTGTGTGCCGCTTTCCTCTCGTACCTCTGCAGTAGCATGGTGCGTCTCTGAGATCTCAATGAATGCTGTCATCAGGATTGGTAGCCGTTGGGGACAACACAGTGCATGAGCCGTTACAGGTCCAAGCAAAATATCAACATCCGTTGGCAGGACTAATGGGAGTGTGAGACAGATGTCTAACACGCATTCTTCTCCGCGTTGCAGGTATCGTAGAACAAGTAAGATGCAATCTTGCCAGATTGGTCTAAATGACATAAACCATGTAGTATTCAATTCTCTTAAACAACTTAATCCCAAAATTTGGACTATGCGCTCACAACACTTCATCACCAGTAGAGTGTTCTCCACAATGAACTGGGTATCGCTGGTTATTTGGATTGCCATATCGGAGCAGTAGGAGCAACAATAGTATCCCTGCTGCGAGTCCCAGAACGAGAGGCAGTCTGCCAAACACAGAGTGCACGAAGTTTGGAAATATGCCTAGGACTGCTTCAAAAGGTGCTAACAGTCCCGAAAAAACTGTCTTAAATACATGTACAATACCGCTCGTATCAGACATGTTTAAGATATGACTTAACATTTCTGAGAACTGTATAGGGCAATTTGTTGTTAAAAGGGCATGTATCTCTGCAGAAGTCCTTGCGACTTGTAGATCATACGTCTCTTTGGCCGAGGTCAATGACACCGTTGTTTGCAAAAGAATGGCTTTCATTCTGCTTAAAGTATCAATTTGTATAGAAGAGATGTTCAGTGAAGGCCAAAGTTGCGACTCCTAGTCTGTCTTGGTTTTTGGAAACAATACTTGCATACAGCAAGTGACCCTGGCTGACACAGTTACGAGATAGGGCAAACCTGCCAACATGCCACAACAGCTGTGATCATTCAACAAGTGGTAACTTCCATTAGAAAGTTGTCCAAAAATTGGATCAATCACTGCAGCTGGTGAACCTTGCAGGTGGCAGGATAAGTTGTTAGAGGAACCATCGCAGGCCCTGTGTAAATTAATACCCAGGGAAAGGAGAGAACCGCTTAGTGCATTTTCACAATTTTTACCACTAAGAAACACTTATTTCCCCCCACTCCAACATCTGTGTGTATATGGTAAGTCCCAGGATGTCTTGATGTATTCTTTATCCAACCTTTCATATCTGCCTGCTGGTATATGTTTTAAGCAATACTGAAAATGGAAAATTGTAATAGGCAGAGTGATTTTTCAGTGTATTATCCATTCTGTGGCTGGTCTTTCAGCGACAGTTATTGGCAATCTTTCCAGTTTTTCAATGCGCAGCACCATATAGTCTGCTCCCCTCTGTGCTAGATTGATCTATCAGTGAGATTAAATTCTGAAAAAAGTGATGTGGTGTTGATTAGGCGCCAAGGCACATAGCCTGAATGTAGATTTTGTAACGTCCAGCCTCATAGCATTATAGAACGTAGTTGCGACTGACCATGTTGCAACATGACCAAGTCCTGTTCTATTATGTCTATGGCAGAGGATGCTATGCTGTCCAAAGAATATATCCTGGATGACAGAGCCGTTAACCCATTGTCAACTACAGAGAGAGATTTCTCTAAATTAATACGATCAATTTCTCATATTTGTTCTGCAGTCTCTGCTTGTGTAATCTTCCATGCTTCATTATACAATGCATAGATACCGGCATATATAAAACGTTTATGACGCGGTTTAGTAGGTCCTTGTAAGGAGTCCCTCAGATCAGCACCATCTTTAAGTAAAGAGAAGTGTTGTTTTACTTCCTTTAGCATAGATTTGTGTAGCCACTCAAGGCACAGTTTCCCTACACTGTAATGATGTTACTATTCCTGGATGCTGTCTCTGAACATATCTTGGATCTGGCCTAGTGAATGTGAACCCTTGTGTCTTTTTCAGAAATCTATCTTGACAGGTGTTTGTGTCTGTGGGCCAGATTAACCATTTTTTCCAATCAGGATCTGTTCTGTTGTGAAGCAAAATAGTATGTGCGTCGACCTCCCCCACTGTAGTGTTGTTACTATCAGGTGTAGGTGTAGGTATGGACGGTTTGTCCAAGTTTTTTATCTTGGCTAACAAAAGACAAGACGTCTCTTGGACAGTGTCATTCAAAAACATTATGTGCTCTGGGATGATGCAGGCTCTAAATAAGGCTTCCAATCCCTGCACTTGCCAGTCTTTTGTGCCCCAGACAGTTTTTGTCTTAATGTTGTCTTTCCAAAAGTCAAAATCTAGTGAAGACAGGTGAGCATAAAAGGCAGCAGAATAAATTTGCTTGGTATTTTTCAACATACTTTTCATTCCTGTCTTATTAACATTTTTAAAGTAAAATGATTCTGGATTTGAAACATTAAAACCTGAAAAGTATGGAAATTTGCCATAAAATGTTTTTGAGCTACCCTTTGGTGGCGTAGGACAATGTTCCTATTGGTTATAAGTTAATACATTCTAGGATTTGCAGATTTATGCAAGAAATGATGACCATAGTGATTATAACAATACATTTGCTGATAATCCGATGAACCTACTAAGGGGTCCATTATGATGTCGGGCGGATTGCCTCCGCCAGGCTGGTGGTAGCCACCGCGGCCTGGCGGAGGCAATCCGCCCGTCATCCATTGCCAAATTCCCCCCGCCATATTAGGATGGCTGGGGGGGACCGCTGCGGTGAAAATCACCGCCCGCCTGTTTTCCGCCCCGGTATCCTTGCAGTCGGGGCGGAATATGTTTAATATGGTGGCTGTGTCTGTTAGACACCGCCAGCCATATTACAATGGGCATTCTGTCACGCCTTTCTGTGGCGGAATGCCGCCACGGAAAGGCAGGCGGTCTTTGGTTCGGGGGCCCCCTGCGGGCCCCCCTGGTGCTGGCCGAGGTGTTCGTTGCAATGGGGGGGTACCTGTGGTACCCCCCGAATTTGCATACTCCAAGCAGCACTGACCGCGGGGTGCCTGCCGCTTCCTGTTTGCAAATGCATGCATTTGCTTTTCAGATTGTGGCGGGCGGTGCAGTGAGCACCGCCCGCCACAATGTTAAAATGAGGATTGCGCCCGCCACTGTGGCGGGTGCATCCTAATGTACATTTCGGGACCCCCGCCCTTGAGGCGGGCGGTCCCGTTTCCCGATAGGGTGGCGGGCGGGCTTTGGCCCCCTAAATATTCACGATTTGGAAATTTTGCAGACATTTCTACATCTGACATCATATTATTAACAGTCTCGAAGTCCTAATCATCAGAAAAGGTACTAGATGAAACAAAGTCGCTCAAGGAAATCTTGAACTGGTGTGGAATCTTCAACAGCTCCGACGGACCAAAAATGTCATAATCAGTTCTGTCCCAAGCATGTAACTCCTGAAAGCCACCTAGATGACCCCGGTAGATGATCGATGGAGACGGGGTAGCAAAGTCTCAGATGAATACAGACTCTGATACCGACACAGGCAATCAGCTTTCCGCTAAAAATCCAGGTAGCCTAGTCCCTATCTCTGAAGACCTCGCACAGAGCCCTCACCACCTACAGAAGGAGGACTCATCTGTTGGAGCACACTTAGCAGTATTATCAGCGGAAATCAAAAACAGGTTTGAAATATCAGAGTCGAATCAGTTGGAGATAAAGAAGGCCTGTGAGGTAATGGAAAGAAAGATAGATGACCTCAGTTGCGGAACTACATCATTAGAGTAGGACGTCATAGAGCTTAGGGAACCGTACAGACAAACTGCGCTGAAATAGACAAACTAAGGACTGCAGAGAGAGAGAATTTGGACAGGGTCGAAAGGTTGGAAAATTTCCAGAGACAAAATAATTTGAAAATCCTGAAAGTAACTGAAGGCAGAGAGGGTGATGATATTAAATCATATGTAGTAAAATTGATTAAGAATAAGCTTCAGATGGAGGAGTTAGAAGAGGATATAGCAAAAGACATAAAACGAGCCCACAGGGATTCTTTTAGACTTAATACAAACAGGTCTAAACCCAGGAAAATTTTAATTAATTTTCTAACATATTCTATGAAAGAGAAAATACTGTCAAAAGCCCTGGGGATGAAATCTATTGAGGCGGATGGTGCTAGATACGAGATTAGATCAGATGTTTCTGCTACCACCTCTAATAGGCAGTGGGAGATGGGACAAAGGATCGATAGGCTAAAGAGCTTAGGAGCCTCTGTACAGCTGAGATTTTCAGCTTTTTTAAAGGTTATGTTAAATAACAAGATGCACATCTTCCATTCTGTAGAAAAGTTGGACGATTTTATTAAAAACTTACAACCAGGGACTAGACCTCTCTCCTGAATTGTATCACATTATTACTACACTACTACATTATTACTACACTATTGGGATAGGGCGTAAAATCCTTTGATCTTATCCTAAGGGTATGAATTTTGCAAGCTTAATAAAAAGGTAATGGCAAAATTCATTTGGATATAATTTTTTTACACCTTATATCTACTTTCAAATATCACGTCTGCTTTGGGGGGGGACCCATATGGCCTTGGTTCATGAAGAAATAGGGGAGGGTTTCCAATGGGGAGTGGGGTATTGGGAGAGCACAGGATGGGGAGCAGTGGGGTAAAAGACAAAAAAAAAGATCCTCTATTGCCTCTATAAAGTTTTTAGTGTTGATTAGGTGTTTGGAATTTTGGTGCTGGTTCTTTGATCCCCTAGAAAGATGGGTGAGAAGGGACGGAAAACAATACAAATTTAAATCCTGTCCTGGAATGTCAATGGTCTTAGAGTACAAGCGAGGCGGGACAACATTCTACATTACCTGAAGGATTGTTCAGCCCAGATCATCATTGTGCAGGAAACCCACCTATCAAAGGAGGAGTCCTTGGATCTTTTTAGGGCCCAAAACTGGATCTCTCAGGTAGCTTGCACATCCCATACGGCTGTAACAAAGGGGTTGATGATTTTAGTAAAGAGAGGGGCACAGGTGGTTCTTGGGGCACAGATTTCTGACAAAGCTGGAAGGTGGCTAATCGTTAAAGCTAAGATCTTGGGGCAGGCCTTTACTCTAGTCGGACATTATGGTCCAAACAAAGATGATGTCTCTCCTTTAGGAGATTTGCTAGCAGAATTAATAGAATCTCCGGATCCAATCATTATGGCAGAGGACTTTAATGCTGTCTTAGATCATTCCCTAGATAGAACTTCACACAGCAGAGCATGCGTCAATCCAAAGATGTCCACATTTATCAAGCAAATTATGGCTCAGCTGAGGCTTTGTGACATCTGGAGACTGAAGGTAGGGAAAATAAAAGGCTTTACCTTTTATAATAAAAAATATAGGCACCAGTCGAGGATTGACTACTTCCTTATCAACAGTAATCTGGTAGATTGGATCCAGAAGGTTGAGCATGTGGGAGTTCATCTGTCGGATCACTTAGCTGTGGTCCGACATTTGAAGTCACAGGAGAGAATCCCCCACTCCAGATGGACTCTAGACTGCACAATTCTACAAGAAGAATAAGTTATGGCAGCACTATCTAGGGACACAGAAGAGTTTTTCCATCTCAATCAGGGGTCAGCAGCACACAGAATAATTTGGGATGCTTATAAAGCCTTTCTGAGGGGTAGATTAGGGGCTTTGGCAGCTGAAAAAGACGCAGTTACTACAAAGAGGTGTCAACAGTTGAGGTACAGGTTCTGGCCCTAGAGAAAGAACTGACTGATCCCACGATAGACGAAGAAGCCCGGGAAAGTCTGCCCCAAAAACTGCAGTAAGCACAAGGTAAGATGGCAGTAATCCTACAAGAAAGGGTGAGGAAGAAATAGGACGCCAGTTAATTCGCTCATTTCGAATATAGTGAACGCTGCAGTAAGCTGCTGGCCTGGAAGGTCAAAAAGGAGCAGGTGAGAAGCAGTATGGACCAGGTTAAATGTGAACAAACTGGCGACCTTATTAGTGACAATAGGGAGCTTGAGCATGTTTTTCACAGCTATCACAGCAGGGTATACCAAGAAGATCTAACACCCACCCAAGATGAGGTCGAAGCTTGGTCGGGACAGGGCTCAAGTAGCACCCTCTCAGCAGAGAAGAGCAGGCAGTTGAATCAGGAGATTGGAGAAGGGGAAATAAGACAAGGTAAGAAAGGAAAAGCCCCTGATCCTGATGGCATACCTCTTGAGGTATACAAAGTACTGGCCAGTGTGCTAAACCTATCTTTACAGAATTCTTTAACGAGTTCTTTTTGAAGGGGGCTAACATGCCAACCTCTTGGGATGATTGCCAATACTGCTCAATTATTTTTACAAAGAGAAAACAGATCGGCCACAGAGACAGACACGCCGTAAGGGGGAGTCCAAGATCGTAAAGGAAACGATAACAAGAAACAGAACAAAAACATTTTCGTCAAAAATGTTGCCGGTGTGACATTAACCGAGACACTACGTCGATTTTTAAGATTCTTCACAACCCCTTACATCTCAACTTCACAAAAGAGACCCGAAAAGCTCTACAGATTGTATCTGTTACGGTCCTGAAGAGAATCCCACGAACCAAGGGATTCGAAACGCGTCGACCCCATTGTCTGAGCCTTTTGTTTGTTATGTGGTGTAAATATCGGGTTTTTTTGTCGCCTAAGAGTTCCTTCTCCAAATCTATTAGGCCAATCCTTGTTGTAAATAATCCAAAAGAAAATAAGTAGAAGATGGCCTAATCACCTGAGTAGTGACTAGAAGAATAAATATCTTACTCTCAAAAACTTTTTAGTTTTTTCACAACACCCCCCTCCCTTCCCATCACTCACTGGCATTAAAGTTTTGGTTGTATGCTTGTACATTTGTGAAATGAATTGTCTGAATACATGCTGAATGAATATTATGTTTTTGCATTGCGTGCACATCTTCCCTGACACCCCTGTGTACATATTTACAATTTCAATTTCTAGTTTTTTCATACAATCGTTATTAGTGTAAATAGGTAGATACATTTTTTGTATACTAATTGTGGACGTTTTCAAAAAGAAAAATTCAAAAATTAAGAATTTTAATAAAAAGAAAAGAAAAGAATTTGAGATAGATTTCTAGACTGAACGTGTGGTCTATTCAGGTGAGAACGCAGAGCTCATCTTGTTTTCTCTTTGTAAAAATAATTGAGCAGTATTGGCAATTGTTTTGTTACTTCTGATCGTGGCGTAGCCTTACTGCGCTAAGGCCAAACCCTTCTTTGTTCAAAGGAACCTCTTGGGATGAGGCTAACATCTCTCTAATCCTGAAGCCAGGCAAATGTCCAAAAATCCCCAGACCCTGAATTTCAGTTCTTGGCGACCTAAGAAGAGCCGGGCTCTGCGGCCTTCTCTGCTGGTGAGGCTCTGTAGAGAACTATGGACTTGGTCCCAGTCCTACTGGCCTGTCTGCATCCCTGGATGATCCAGAACCAAAAGGCAAGTCGTCTTGCAGAGCCCAGCGACCTCCAGAACCTTGGGAGGACTACCTGCCTTCGATAAAGGGCAATCTAGTTTTATGTAGTGGGATTTGGCCAGGGAGTGTCAAGACAAGCCAAGCTATGTTACTCACTCTATATTTGCAGACGTTTTGTTTTTGGTCTAATCACTTTCACTAATGTGTATTTTCGGTGTCAACACCATCGATTGAGGACTAGTTCAACAAAAAGAATTAAAAAAAGTACCTGTGTCTTGGCAAGATAAACAGTGTGCTGGTCATTTATTCAATCAAGTCTATTATTGAGCTCTGAATTCAAGCTGCCATTTAATGTAAACAGGGTCATTGATTTGGCAGTATCAGTATCTGTAGTTAAATTAGACAAAAATAAATTCTAATTGGCACCCTGAATGGCCGTAACCCAATCACCATCGCCAAGCGTGCCTAGATCCCTCTCCCGCACAGCTCTCCGTGTCCCCAAGGCATCCAGAGAATTGTAGATCAACTTCTTAAAGATGGGTGAGATTGCTTTTTCAGTCTGGGGATTAGTTATCAGCTGTTCCTCCAGTGGGGATGCATCAAGCAACTGCTCCCCTACACAGATGTGACCTTGCAGAGCGTGACTCATCTGAAATGTCAGAACCGTTTTTATTCACCTAATTTATACTTTTGTTGTAGGGTCGTGAAGGACACAAGCGCCTGTCCCCTCCACACATCGCCGGGCTGTTCTAAGCTAATCAATCCCCATTTTGTGAAGCCCTGCCATCCTCCCACTGCACTTAAGAGATCACCATCATACAGTGGAGTAATTTCAGTCAGCTTACCTTCTCAGCCTAAATACTTGGTAGCCTCTCTCCACACCTTTACCAATGTTTGGGTGTGAGTAGGTAGGGTGCACTCATACTTTCTTCGATACAGCACCAGGGTGGGGTAACCTCTCTTGCCCATGGCCAATCTATCTACCCAGTAAGCAGGATCCTCACGGTCCATAAAAACCCAGTTGTTGACTGCCACCAGCTGCGTGGCCCAGTAATACTTAAGAATGCTCCGGACCGCCAGTCCACCCTAATAAACTCCCCTCTGCAACTGCCATCTCACAACAGGAGCCGAAGTTCTCAGTTTACCTTTTGAAAAAATAGTCTGGTGGGATCTTAAAGGAAGTTTTTTACACGATGTGCAGGAGGCCTTGGAGGGTCATCACTTTAATTAGGGCCAACCGGCCCAGTAAGGAAAGCGGGAGCGCCCGCAAGTGTGGGGCATCCCTGCGAAGCCGGTCTAATTTTGGGACTACGTTCCTGCCTGTGGCGCTCTTCTAATAAACATGCCCAAATATTTGAAGCCATGTAGTGCCACCCTAACTGTGCACCTAGAGTGCAGCCACAGGGTCCCTGGCGCCAGCAGGCATATTAAGGACTTCTTTCAATTGATCTCCTGAATGATCTCCAAATATGTGAAAAATTTGTAGAATTTGTTTACTCAAGAAGACTTGTTACGTGTCATATAGCAAAAGGTCAGCGTAGAGGGAGATTCTCTCATCCCACTCCTGATCAACTGGAATACCTCATATGAGAGGTCCTGGCGAACCCATGCATGTGTGAAGAGCATAGGAGACAAGGAGCATGCCTGTCGGAGGGCAAAGACTCAGGAGACTGTATTATTGACGCGCATGCAAGCTAGAGGGGCCACATACAAGAGCTTGACAGCAGCACCACTGGTTCAGCAAAGGAATCCCCTGTTGCATGCGATACTCCATTAAGGTGTCGGAGATTTAAGCGCGTTCCCTGGTGTGGCATAAAGCCTGATTGATCAGGATCAATCAATCAATCACAGCATTTATATAGCGCACTACTCACCCGGAGGGTCTCAAGGCGCTAGGGGGGGGGGTCCGCTACTGCTCGAACAGCCAGGTCTTGAGCTGCTTCCTGAAGGCGAGGTGGTCCTGGGTCAGGCGGAGGTGGGTCGGGAGGGAGTTCCAAGTCTTGGCGGCCAGGTAGGAGAAGGACCTTCCCCCTCTGGTGGCTCTTCGGACGCGGGGGACGGCGGCGAGGGCGTGGCCGGCCGATCGAAGCTGGCGTGTGGGAGCGTAGAAGTTGAGGCGGCTGTTGAGGTATCCGGGGCCTTGGTCGTGTAGGGCTTTGTGTGCGTGGGTGAGGAGACGGAAGGTGATTCTCTTGTTGACCGGGAGCCAGTGCAGGTCTCTCAGGTGTCCGGAGATGTGGCTGCGACGGGGGATGTCCAGGATGAGTCGTGCTGATGCAATTACTGTCTGCAGGCAGATTGCCAGGGCCTATGCAAGGACCTTAGTCTCAAAATTAGGCAGGGAGATAGGTCTATAAGACCCCCACTCAGTTGCTGGTTCGTCCTTTTTTGGGATGACCACCACCTCAGACGTTCTTTGGTCCTCTGGGAGACACCCTTATTTTCAGGCAGTCTTAAACCTCCTCCAAAGGCATTCCCTGATTTTATCCATCAGGAATTTATATAATTCTAAGGGGAGCTCATTAGGCCCAGTCGCTTGCCCTGTTTGCAAGGTTCTTATTGTCTTATTTATTTAGTCTACTGTCTGTTCTTGGTCTAGTGCGTCTCGGTCCTCATTCGTTGGCATTGGCGAGGTCAGGTCTTTCAGGAAGTATTTCCGTCCCCTTGTTGTCAGTGTCCTCAAGGATCCAGTACCGTCCTTTGTCTTGTCTCTCTAACCATGCAAGCAACTCATTGGCTTTATCACCGACATCATAGAGACAATGCTGGGTAGCCAGCGTATGAGTGCACGCTATTTTTCATTAGTGCGTAATGTGTGCTGCTTCAGTAGACGGTGTAATGGGGTAGAAACTGATTCCCCACATGCCAAGCACATTCCCTGTCCTGAGCCTCGCCATTCAATTTACGTTCCTTCGACATTCTCCCGAACAAGGCTTGTGTCTGGCCTCGAATCACTGCCTTGAATTCATCCTGTAGCACGCAAGCTGATTCAACAGGCCGCCTTTTGTCCTTAAAATAGAAGTCTGCTCCATCTCTCATATGAGCTTTGAACGTCTTGTCTTTTAAATATCACGGATCAACCCTTGGGGGTAGCATGAAGGCCACAACCGGACCATCGAGTTGCAACTCCACCAGCGAATAGTCTGAGATCGACCCTGCTATGTGTGTAGCGGCGCTAAAATCATCTTTATGGACAGTCTGGGTGAAAAGATAGTCAGACTACCAGACATGCCAGACTACCATGTGCGGCAGACAGGTGCATCCGGTTCTGATATCCTCTTCCCCTCTAGGGGCATTTAGGAGTATCATGAATATAGTATAGGTGCAGTTCTGGCACTCCAGTCACCCCAATGCGTGTATGCTCTGTCGTAAGCGTCTTACCCTTTCACAGGATGAGTCAATCATGTCTGGGTCTCTTTCCTGTTTCCTGACACTTGAATGGACTCGAGAGAGCAGTGACCCACCAGCAAGCTTTTGTCCTGGATGTAGTACTGCATTTAGTAGGGCACCCACTCTGTCTTTTCTTTGCAGTTGCATGAAGATCAGCAGTCCCAAGGTAGCAGTCACACCTGGCCTGTTGGTAAGTGCAGCCCCTCTGGAGGCCCAACCATCAGCAATTGAGCCCACACTGTGGCCGGCGTGTTCGACACTGGAGTAGTTGTCGTCCCTCATGGGCCTTTGACACAGAGTAGTCAGAAATTCAGCAGCTAAAAGCCCAACACAGGCTCTCCTGGAAGACAGTAAATTCAGACCCCGTTGTGTTAGGAATTTGGCTAATGCAACCATGAATGGCCGGTTGGCAGCACACAAATGTCCAACTGGCCCTCAACAATCATGTTGTCGTAGAGTTTTATTTTCTGCCTTGAACTGTTGGGAGAGTCTTGGTGGGGGAGGGCAGGGGGGTTGTCCCTCAGATTAGCTGGCCCTGCTGGATGGCTTTCCGGCCCGCCCTACAGATACCGGGGATGTGTCAGACCTTGCTTCTTCCAGGACAGCCTTGTACTCCGGATGGATAGTCACCCTCCCTTCCCTTTCTTACCAGACAGGCAGGCTTCTAGGCAGACTTCTAGGCTCTTTAGGACAGGTACACAGCTTCTCCATTAAGTAATTCAGCCTGCAGGTGATGTCCCTTCAACTTAGATAGACTGTCAGGCTGACACCATCCCTGGTGTCACAGCAGGCACCTGAGTACTTTGTAGAGCACATTATTCCTTGGTTACAGAGGACTTTGAATGAGGATATAAAAGAGGGCTAGATGGTCACACTTGTATACACAACTGGCAGGCAGGAGATGCAGTTTACTCTGTCGCACTCGCACATTACATTTATGTTACGCACACCAACACCTTAAACACGCACTTGATGTTAACGAAACGTCTGGGCACAGGCATAGAAATGGAGCATTACATGGGTGTGTCAGTAGAAAGCCACTCCACTGACCATGATGCAAAGATCTCATCAAGCTATTGATCCTTACAACAGGGTGCATTGCCACCACCGCTCTATTTATTTATTTATTTATTTATTTGTTGAGATTTATAGAGCGCAACGATTACCCTAGGGCGTCTTGGCGCTAGTAAATTCCACCAGTCCACACTCGTTGCATGAGGCTCATTGGTTAAATAACCATGTTTTTAGGAGTTTCCGGAATTGATAAAGGGACGAGCTCGTCCTGATGTTGTGCGGGAGGGTGTTCCAAAGTTTGGGGGCAGCCACTGTGAAGCGACGGTCACCCCAGGAAACTTTCTTTGATCGTGGAATAACTAGGTGATGCAAAGAGGAAGAGCGGAGCTGTCTTGAAGGTACATAGAGTTTCAGTTGGTCTTTAAGCGAATGTGGTCCTTGATTGTTTAAAGCCTTGTAAACTATACACAAAGACTTGAACTTAATTCTATTTTCAATTGTGAGCCAATGATACTGCCTGATTATTGCTGATATGGATTCAAATTTTGAAGTTCCTGAGAGCAGACGTGCCGCCGCATTTTGAATTGATTGTAATTTGTTTTTGACCCTAACCTGAGCGTTGAGGAAAAGACCGTTACAATAATTCAACGCTGTTAGAACTAAGGAACTCACCAAGGTTTTGATTAAGGTCTCCGGAAGAAAGGGTCGAATCTTTCTGATCATTTTCAATCTAAAGTGTGCCGTTGAAGCCACTTTGTTTGCGTGGTCCATGAAACTAAGTCCATCATCGAAAATGACGCCTAAATTCCTGACTTTTGATGTGGGGGTGGGAGGGGAACCAAAGGCAGCTGGCCACCAGTAGGAGGACCATGCTGGAAGAAGCGGACCAAAAATAACTACCTCGGTCTTCTCCGAATTAAGTTTGAGGCAGTTGATTGCCATCCACTCTCCAATTGCGAGCAGACCGTTTTTAAAGTTTTGCGCTACTTCTCCTCCATCACCCTTGATAGCCAACACCAACTGCGTGTCATCCGCGTACGATGTTAGGCTCATCCCATAAGCCCTGATGACATTGGCAAGGTCCGACACATAGATATTGAATAGTGTCGGACTAAGGGATGAGCCTTGGGGGACACCGCATGGCAGCGAAAGTTGGGCAGATCGAAAAGGTCCAAGGGTGACCGCTTGCGTTCTATCTGCAAGGAAGGAGGCAAGGAGATTTCTGGCTGAATGACAAATGCCCAGTTTTTCGACACGGTCGATCAGGATGTTATGGTCGACCGTGTCGAAAGCTGCTGATAGATCTAGCAGTACTAAAATTGCAGTCCCGCCTTGGTCACGAATGGCCCTGACATCATCGGCGGCCTTTATAAGGGCGGTTTCAGTCCCATGATGTCTACGAAAGCCAAATTGAGAGTCGTCTAGCAGTCGGTGTTTCTCGATAAAGTCTGAAAGTTGGAAATTCATGGCTTTCTCGACTACTTTAGCTAAAAACGGTAGGCTCGCAATTGGCCTATAATTTTTAAGCTCGCTTTTATCCAAGCCGGATTTTTTTTAATAAAGGTTTCAGCAATGTTTTTTTTAAGGCATTTGGGTAGGTCCCTGAGGACAGGATGGCGTTACAAACTTCAGTCAGCACCGGTATAATGGAATCCATGACTGAGGTTAGTGCTGAAACTGGACAGGGATCAAAGGCGGAGCCTGATTTAATGGTTGAGACAATGGTCTTCGTTTGGTCGTCTGTAAGTTTGTGGAAACTTGACAGTGTAGTGGCTAGGGATGGACAAGGAGAGATGGTGTTCGTCCTGGATGTTTTGGAGGTAAAGGCTCTCCCTCTGCCATAAATGAGGGCACACTTAGTGTGACCCTCCAGGTCACAGGACCGGTCCAAGATCTCTCATAGTCACTTGTTAGAAGTTGCACAGTACTGGGGTGGCAGAAAAATTACACTTATTTTTTTTACTTTGTGGTAGATTTACCCCAGTAACGTGCAGTCACACGTTTGATGCTATGAACTGGGTAGTTGCCACGAGGAACAGATTCTTCTGCCTGTCAAACCACATGCCATTCACTATTTCATAGTGTGTTTCTGCTTTTATTAACAAAGTGTTTTAAGCAGGTGGTATATATATGCATGTGGTTGGTTGGGGGGAGAATGGTGAAGCAAGGGAGGGAAGAGGAAAGCATTTTCTAACAGAGGGAAGAATTGTGTGTTTCCCCCAGTTAGTAAAAAAAAACAGCATACGTCTTGGCTGCTTCTGCTGCACCCAGAGTCTTGTGCGTCTTTTCAGTCTAATTTTCCTGTCTGGAAAACAATGGTGTCCTGTTTTTCTGCACCCAGTAAATCCAGGAGCAGAAAAACCTAACAACTGATAATCAGGTGGAATAAAGTGAACACATGAAAGTACGCCTTAATTTCCTTTCCCTTGATTCATACTCTGGACCATAGTTGAGGGAATGGTCTAGGCATAGTCCTCGCAGCACACAACAGATTGGCCTCTGCCGCACGCAAAAACTCAAAAGTAAGGCTACCAGATACAAGTAGGTGGTAACTCAGGACAGGGGAAAATGACTGTTGTCCGTGGAGGGGAAATTCCCGTACCAGAAATCTACATTAAAAATGAATTAATAGTATTCTTTTTTAAATATCTGTTTGGTACCAGTCCATATGACTTTAATATCTGCCTTTGGGATTCTATGTTACAAGTCCATAGGGTACATGTATCCTTTGTGAACTTAATAAAATGTTGAAAATTCTACAAATCCTCACTCCTACATCCACGTACTTTCATGCTACCATTCTACACTCTGCTCTGTCTGAAAAACAGCTCAACATTTTCAAAATTCTGCATTGATTTGGCTTGTAAATATTATTTTTGGAAATTTACATGTATTAACTATTTAATTTTAATACTATATGTGATTGAAAGCAGGATTTAGCACCGGGCAACTGAATGTCAATGCCATAAGAAGGGTTATTTTGAAAAACTGAAGGACATCCAGCATTCTACGTTTAAACAATTTCCAAAATCTAGGTGTGGTGAGGAAGTGGGAGCTGAGGAAAGTACTATACCTGTAAGCCAAGTCTCTCATTTTGCATTTCATTAACCCAGAGCAAAGTCATATCTGTGCACAGAATAACGTTCATCTAAAGCGTCGTGTAATTCCAGAGAGGAAGCACACACTGCATAAAAGAAAGTTATAAGAAAAGGTTTCTTCTGCATACCATCAAAGAAAAGACACTGAAAGAAGACTCCGAAGCTGAAAATCACCTTTGTTCGACAACCGTTTTTAACCAGTTACGCAAGTTTGAGACTATCTGCCTCTGGATAGAACACCACGACCCACTCTGCTCACTCTTGCAAAAACCTTAAAAATTCACCACTTTATTGTGTCTATAACCATCTCAGATTGTTTCCTTTTTATTGTGTACTGTTCTGTAATTCTATGTAAATTGCCTCAACATTATCTGTTGTGCAGGATGATATGTTAAACTGTTAAATATAAAAATGGATTAAATGAGCACCATTGTGCTATATCTGATGTAAATAAAACCTCGTCTTCATAACTACAAACCTTAACCTTACACCAAACATAGAAAGGGTAAAAGGAAATGATGTTCTGTGACTGGTGATCCACAAAAGTACTGTGCACGTTCTAACACCCTCAGTTACTGCCATTATGTCAGTGCAAAAAGGTGCTTATCAGTTTAATCATTAAATATCAGACTAACACCTTATCACTTCATTTCTAAGAACCTATACAAATAGATTTGAGAAAAACTTCAGTCACAAAATAAGTTGCTGCCGGAGAGACTATATCCTAAAGACTATTATCTGCTAGAAACATTTCAACAGGTGTTATAGGGCTGCTTCCCCACATTTCTTGCTCAATTTAAGTGTTGAGAAGATTACACACAATTTCTTTTAGAGATAAATGCTGAACATTATCTAAACAAGCCCGACTGTAAAATCGGGTTAACTTTTACCATGGCATATAAGCAAGAGAAAACTAAACATAGAGATATTAACTCTAGGAATACACCTTATAAAAACACAGGCTGTGAGAACAAATTCAGTGTTCAAGCCCGCCTCAATCAAGGCAAAATAACCGAAGTTGGGGAATAAAGATACCTGTGCCAAAAAAGATACAGGCATAAATCTCATCTCACAGAATTTGACAGAATGCACCCTGGGAAAAAACTCTCTCAGTGCTTTGTATGCCAAAAAAGTTTCAGCCGTAAATCTTATCTCACTGAGCATATGAGGATCCACACTGGGGAAAAACCTTATGAGTGCTCTGAATGCCAGAAAAGGTTTAGTATCAAACCGAGTTTATATCGACATGCATTAACCCACTCTGTGGAAAAACCTTACCTGTGCTCTGAATGCCCAAAAAGTTTCTGCCGTAAATCTTATTTCACTGAACATATGAGAGTCCACTCTGGGGAGACCTTATCAGTGCTCTGAATGCCAGGAAAGTTTTTGTAACAAACAAAGTCTTTCTCGACATGTAATAACCCACGCTGTGGAAAAACCTTATCAGTGCTCTGAATGCCAGAAATGTTTCAGTGATCAAAGCACTCTCGCACGGCATACAAGAACCCACACTGGGGAAAAACCTTATCAGTGCTCTGAATGCCAGATATGTTTCAGTGTAAAAAGTAGTCTCACACGGCATACAAAGATCCACGCTGGGGAAAAACGTTATCAGTGCACTGAATGCCACAAATGTTTCAGTGAAAAAAGCTGTCTCAATCGGCATACAAGAACCCACACTGGGGAAAAACCTTATCAGTGCTCTGAATGTCAGAAATGTTTCAGTGAAAAAAGCCATCTCATGCTGCATATGAAAACCCACACTGGGGAAAAACCTTATCAGTGTACGGATTGCCAGAAATGTTTCATTGACAAAAACAGTCTCACTCGGCATAGAAGAACCCACACTGGCCATAAACCTTTTCAGTGCTCTGAATGCCAGAAATGTTTCAGTTACAAAATCAGACTCACTGAACATACAAGAATTCACTCTGGGGAAAACCCTTATCAGTGCTCTGAATGCCCAAAACATTTCAAACTTAAATCACTTCTAACTGCACATTTGAGATTCCACACTGGAGAAAAACCTTATCAGTGCTCTAAATGCCAGGAAAGGTTTTATAACACACAAAGTCTTTCTCGACATGCAATAACCCATTCTGTGGAACAACCTTATCAGTGCTCTGAATGCCAGATATGTTTCAGTGTAAAAAGTAGTCTCACACGGCATACAAAGATCCACGCTGGGGAAAAACGTTATCAGTGCACTGAATGCCACAAATGTTTCAGTGAAAAAAGCTGTCTCAATCGGCATACAAGAACCCACACTGGGGAAAAACCTTATCAGTGCTCTGAATGCCAGAAAAATTTCAGAGACAAAAGAAGTCTTTCTCAACATACAATAACCCACACTGGGGAAAAACCTTATCCATGCTCTGAATGTCAGAAATGTTTCAGAAACAAACTCAGTCTCACTCAGCATATAAGAACCCACACTGGGGAAAAACCTTATCAGTGCTCTGAATGCCCAAAAGATTTCAGACTTAAATCACTTCTAACTGCACATTTGAGATTCCACACTGGGGAAAAACCTTATCAGTGCTCTGAATGCCAGAAATGTTTCAGTGACAAAAGAAGACTCACTAAACATACAAGGACCCACACTGGGGTAAAACGTTATCAGTGCATTGAATGCGACAAATGTTTCAGTGAAAAAAGCCGTCTCACTCAGCATATAAGAACCCACACTGGGGAAAAACCTTATCAGTGCTTTGAATGCCAGAAATGTTTCAGTGAAAAAAGCATTCTCACTCAGCACATAAGAATCCACACTGGGGAAAAGCCTTATCAGTGCTCCGAATGCCAAAAGTGTTTCAGCCGTAAATCTAATCTCACCGAACATGTGAGAATCCACACTGGGGAAAAAAATGATTAGTGCTTTAAATGTCAGAAAAGATTCAGAGGTAGAGATGGTTGCAACTGCAGCACTGAGGTCCCTCCTGAAAACAGGTGAGTAAATTGAAATTCGTTGTTCGGCTGATTTTAGGTGAATATTTTAAAGTTCCTAAACTCCACACTTAGAAGTGTGGGTTTAATGTGCTGAGAAGTTTGATATCAAACTTGTCAGTCTTCCTCCAACCTTCAAAAACATCTCTACAATTGACTATATTTTCCTCTCACCATTTTTAGGAAACAAAATAACTAGGATGGAAGTCCCTTACAGTCACGAGAGTGACCACAACCCCTTAACGGTAACAATTGAATTGTTAGTGCCAGCCGCAGCAGAAATAACAGCTGCGGGGCACACAACGCAAGCTGAATTCCACACTTTAGTCAGGAAAATCAAATGAGATTCATCAGGTTCTACCAAGGTGAGCACTTGGCTTACAGGAGAGACTCCAAATTTTAGGCCTAGCTCTTCAACGGACTTACATCTTCGGTGGGACAGCGCAATTAGAAAATTGCAAATTCTCTTAACGGGAACTGAGGCCCAACAAAAGTCTTACGAGCTATGCCCGAAGCGGATCTATGACCCAGAGCTAACCACCAAAAGAAAAGCCCTCAGGAGGGCTGTGCGTCTGCACAAATTGAATGGCACAGCGCGCTCGGCCTACAATATGGCATTACTGCGCAAGTCCTTCAGAAAATCAGTATGGGCTGCGAAGAGATTAAAAGAACAAAAAGAGTGGATACAAATATTCGCACTGTTACAGGGCAAGAACCTATCCCACTTCTGGAATTATATGAACAAGCTCCGCTCGTCGAATCACAACAGAGGGAACGCAGTCTGTGAAGAAGTCTGGGCCCAGCATGTAACTCAACTATACGGCAGAGACACGTCGGACTTCGTGGCGACCGATTTAAGAGATAATGTCGATCCAACGCTGACTGAACCCCATGAGCTGACCTCTGCAGCCCAAGTCTCCAAATTTCTGAAGGCAATGAAAAACGACAGGGCCCCCGGGCCTAATGACCTTCCAGCAGGGGTTTTTAAATGTGCGTTGGCAGAGTGGGCCAAACTTCTTGCCTCATTATTTAACAACGTGTTTATGACCCGCCAGCTACCAGACTCTTGGCTCGGCTCGATTTTATGCCCCATTTTTAAGAAAGAAAACCCTATGCTCCCAGCAAACTACCGACTTATTGCCTTACTAGATTTTGAGGCGAAGGCATATGCCCGGTGTCTTCTCAAGCTCTTAGAAGACTGGGTAGCAGAAAACAATATTCTACCTTACTTTCAAACAGGGTTTCGCTCCTCAGCATCCACCATAGACAACATCACAATTTTGGCTTTCCTGAGTCAGCAGGCGGCACACAAAAATCATCTTCCACTATATTGCTGCTTTATTGACTACAGCGCAGCCTTCGATAAAGTGTCTCGCGACATTCTATGGAGGAAACTGGACAAATCGGGATTCCACAGAACCTGCTAGGAGCCCTTATCTCCCTGCACAAGAACACCTGGGTGCGAATTAAAACTGGCCCCAAGACAGTCTCCAGAAAAATTGCCATTGGAGACGGTTTGAAGCAGGGCTGTGTTCTCGTCCCGCTTTTCTTCAATCTCTATACTGCCGATCTGGGAACATATGTGAAGAAAAGCAATTTACTCCCGCCAAAGCTGGGTCCTGCAAAACGGGATCTGCATATTTTCCAGTATGCTGGCGATATTGTCATAATGGACCAGACAAAAACGGGGCTCCAACGAGCATTAAGTAAGCTTCATACATATAATACGGCCAACGTGCTAAGTAAAAATCAACCAAGAAAAGACCAAGGTGATGATATTCGGCCGTTGTAAGAACAAGAGAAGTTTAAGGTGGCACATTGGGCCGGCAACGATCAACTCAACAGCAAAATACAATTACTTAGGAGTATGGTTCTGCGAGACCTCAAGATCAACAGCTCATTTAGCTGCCATGAAAAAAAGAGCATGTAATGTAATGTAATGTATGTATACTTGTAAAGCACACTGTTACCTCGTTACGTGGCGTCCTGGCGCTGTATACCGCTGGGGAACCCGTCCTGGCTTTCCCTGTGAGAGGGCACCCCAAGGTGAAGCCAGGCATCTCTGGCGTTGCTAGGGCCGTTGTGGAGATTAAGCAAGCTATTGCCCAGAGTTGCAGAGTGGGACCCATGGTTAGCGTAGGCACCTAAGTGAGAATTATCGAGTCCGCGGATATTGACCCAAGACCCTGCCGCGTCGGGAATTGAACCCTGGTCCCGGGCCGACCTCTGCTTCAGGGTATGCCGCTTCTAACCAGTGAGCCACACTTCTCCACTTCTGCAATAACATACTCCCTGACTCGTTTGAATCAGTCTCTGAGCAGCCCCTCTGCAGAACCTATCTTGAAAGTGATCAAAGCCACACTACTCCCCGCCTTGAACTATGGACATCAGGCCTTTCCCGGTGCATGCTGTGTCTGCCTTGACCATGCCCAAGTTTCCATTTACAAAAAAATCTTTCATCTCACGAAATTCCTTCAGAGAACAAGACTACGCCTGGAGCTGGGACTACAAAGGCAGTCCATCTACTGCGAGGCAGATACATTGAAATATTTTATAAGGTCATCAAAAGCAGCAGATACCACCCTAAAATTCTGCCTAAAAGAGATCTTTACCAGCCCTGGAAACCCATGGAACCGTCAAACGACAAAGGCCATTAAATCATTAGAGATTGACAGCTCCCTGCTAATCTCAGACACAATTCCATACTCAGTGTGGAAAAAAAGTCATAAATAAGCAGGCGAAACTAATTTCCCATCGGATGGACCTTCAGGCTTTAAACACACCAACTGTCTTGCTTCCCTTGAATGTCTCATACCAGCCTGGGGTACCGCAATTCTATCTACTGGAAAACCTGAACGCAGTGGCACCGAAGAACATATTGTCTATGCGGCTTCTAGGCCTGTGCTCTACGGCGTCCTACAGATGGGCTCCTTCAAAGGAGGGGGGGGCCCTGCAGACTGTGCTCATACCACAAAGAATCATGGCCGCACCTACTGTGTTGTTGCCCCGCTATGGATGGCCCCAGAAGGCATTTATTAAAACCTTTATTTTTAAAATGGGGCACTAGGTCACGCTGGGAGGCGACGGCTCTGTGTTTTACCTCCACAGATATTCAAGCGCTTGCCAGGGTTGGAAAGTTTGTGAGACTCTTGGCAAACTTCTTTTCACCTTCCTCGGCTCCTACGCTTCCTGCCCCCCCCCCTCCACCCCCAAAAACGTATTACTGACTTTTTGCGTCTCCTTGTCTAGCACCTCTTGTTCTAATCTTTTCACTTTTTGGACTTCAATAGTAACTTAACACTAGTAGTTTTAAAATTGTTTTTAAATGTATAGATTTTTTGTAAAATGACAGTGTATTTCTTTGGTTTTGTTTCTTGATGTGATAATTGTGCTAATATGGATATTTCACAGCAATGGTTTTAATTAACTGTGCTAAACAAATAAACTAAACTAAACTAAAACAGTCTTCATTGTAGCCATTATGGTGCTGTGGAGTTCGTAATGACAACCTCCCAGCATCATATACTCTTAATGGCAGCACTGCACTTACAGGTCCCAGGAGTGGACCTGGGCACTGTAGGGGGCACAGGACTCCTGCATCTGTGCCCACACTACTGGCAGAGGGCACCCCGCTAGAGGGGTGACTGATGTATGCCAGGGCAGTGGGTGCGTGGGCATGGCACACAGGAATGTGTACCATGTCGACTCTTTGGTTAGTTCTGCACCAGGCCACTCAGTCTGCAAAGGCAGTGTGTGGGTGTCAGGGTGCAGGGCCCCTAAGGGTGGCACAAGAAGTGCTGCAGCCCTTCGGGGTCTTCTCTGGTCACAATGCCTAGGGTACCATTTACCAGGGGCTGACATGTGACCAGAGATGCCAATTGTGTTTCAGCTTCAATACAGTTTTAGGGAAGGAACACAGGCCCGGGACACCTGATTGGCAGGAGCCCAGGGCACACTCAGTCAAAGCACATCAGCAATTCAGCAAAAAGTGGGGGCATACCAATGCAAGAAAGATGGCACTTTCTCACAATAAGCTACTCCATACTGATGAAAAACCTCATGAGTGTTCTATGCCAGAAAAACTGCTGAGAAAAACGCTATCTCACCATGAGAAACTCCACACTAGAGAAAATCCTTATGCCATAAAAAGTTGAATCTGAAAGACAGTGTTATGCTTCATGAGAGATCCCACTCTGGGGAAAAACCTTATGAGTGCTCGAAATGCAAGCAAAGTTTTGGTTAGAAATTACTTGTCATGAGCAAACTAACACGGGGGAAAAAAGCCGTATGAGTGTTCTGAATGTCAGATACAATGTCACTTCACATGAGAGAATTCACACTGTACTAAAGCCTAATACAGGAGGGGAAAGCCAGAAACAAACAGAATAGGTACATTTCATGACAATATTGAAATGGGAAATAACAGGAACAAATATTTACACCACATGACAAAAATATTAGAGACTAAATTTCAGCAATATAGGAAATACTGAGTTTCATGTTCTAATAATCCATTTGGTAAAAGTGGTTGCTTGTAGAATCAGCACACTACTGTGTCTGTGATTGCTTTTAAATAAAGGCATTTTTAATGCACCCCATTTTACTTTCAGATTCACAAATGTCCCCTTGGGTTACTACCTCCTGTTACTGTTTGTCAGCCCACATATGGTTTCAAAGCTTAATACATACCTTAAGGATGTATTAAATATGTATTAAATATTCAGAAGGGACACTAACATTCCACTTTCGAAATCGGAATTGTTAAATTGGCTTAGTACATTTTAAAAAGGGGTTTAACATTTGCAAACTCTGTGAAATACTGAACCAGTGGATTTGTGAACAATAAAACCCTTGGTACATGAGGCCATGTTTCTCAATTCCCTCCATATTAAGTTTGCTAATAATGTTAGTTTAATGATAACCTGTGCACGTACCTATTTAGTGTTAGTGTTGCTTCAGATCAAATAAAAACCATTACGCATAACTCTTACACAATACTTAAAGACAGACTTTCTGACATCCAGCTTTAATGTTTTGTTAAATATATTTGCAAATGTTGTAATTTAAACAGGAAAGCAGCTAAAGCAGTCTCTGGACATAAAATAAGATGTAATCATAATTTTTAGATACATTTTCTGAGTTTCAGGAACAATGAGTGTCTTCTGGGTTTACTCTAAACCACTATAATAAACATATTCAATCCTTTTAGATTTAATCTGTTTGTACTGGTTTCTATTGCAGACAATACTCCAGATTTAGACAAAGGATCAATTCCACCCATGGCTTTTAAAATCTTTTTATCAATGATCTCTATTAGTGTTATCGCAACTAAAACTGTAATAGAACTGATCTGAGAGATGGATCTTCAAGTATTCTAATGTAGTAAACTATGGAGTTAAAATCTGAATAGATTAGATCCACAAGCATTGCCTGACCACTGTATTTTACATCAATAGATTACTTATCAGCACATTTTCTCTAAGTACAATTCACTTATCTTCTATTTTTCGTAGAGCTCGTGCTGGGTCTGTTTGAACTCTTTTAAAATATGACATTTACATTTTACAAAAGTGTGTGGATTTTGTATATATTTAAAATTGTTGATCTCCAAAAAAGGCCTAAGTCAATAAATTGAATTGAAATTCAAGTTTATCATTTGAATCCTATTGTTGGAAAAGATGTGATTTTGAACCCCATGAGGTGGTTCCTTTCCACACAGCATTCAGGTTGTAATCATGAGTCAAATAATGCTGAGGAGGTTAAAATATTCAAATTGAATTCTAATTACACATGAAATGTTCATTGTTCAATATATTTCTCTTAGTATTTTAGTGTGCGGACTTTATTGCTTAAGGAAAATAATTAGTATTTGGTTTTCTATATGTAGGAAGCATTACATTAATGAAACCACTGTATCCCACCTTCTTTCTTTTCTTTCCTGTTCTTTATGCACGTTTCTATCGTTGAACTTTAAAGATTGCCCGAAATTAAGAATTGTGCTCTACATAACTTTGTTGTGTTACAGTTTGTTGATTTTTATGTACAACTTTTGTCTCTTATGTGTATGGCAACTGATGTTTTGTTTTGCTTTAATAATCAGCTTATGTTTTAATATTCAAGAAAATGTTTCAAACACAACAAATGGTAGTTGATATGTATTTACAACTGCAGCATTTTTATTGTATGGGTAGTTTCAAAGGGGCCAAAAATATGGTCTGTGGGATGACGGAGGACCACATTGGCATCAGCAGGGAGAGGTTTGGGCAGGTGATTGGCGGTACATGTAAGGTTGATATTAAGGGGAACAAGCAATGTACATTGTGTCTACTGTGACTCCTGGAGTTATTGTGAGGTATACCATGCTACCCTGTAAATGAATCCCCTAGTGATTATTATCAACAAACTTTATTCAGTTTTATAAAAGAAAACCATAAAAGTCATACATAAAATGATAAAACATCTTCCAAGTTACAGATTGACAAATATAATATGTCCAAGTTAATCAAAACACAAGATACAAATTCATGAATTACAGTACAGAAGTTAATCGGAGCTTGACCTGCGTCTAACAGCGAACCGTAAACAGTTACGTGTATGCAAAACCGTGTCATTAGAGAGGAGTTGTAAAAAGATAAGAGCTGGTCTCACCCTCCTAAAACCTGCTTTTTTGAGAATGGGAATAATAAATAACTTTCTAGGGACAGCATAAAAACGACAGAAAATAAAGTGCATCAGGTCCTGAGGAGACTCACTGTTGCAGCCGCAGGGCATGAGGCACAGGCCTCTGTGGGAGCCGCAAGGGTGTGCCATGAAGTAATAGAAGAGGTTGAACGGAAACCGGGTCAATAGAAAATGATCATGGATGCTTTTAAGCCCTAGAAGATAAGGTTTGGTGGTTGGTGCAGTTTTTAACACAATGTATTTTCACACACTAGGCTTATACAGCTCATTTCCCTCTTTTTCACAGCGGTTTATTCTTAAAAAACACTCTTTGACCAGAGAAAGGTCCCTCTTAGAAATACGCTTAGGGTTTATGAATAGTTCCTACCTACCCTGGAGTCCAACTCTTATATACTGGAGCCATCAGATGCTTAAAACATGGTCAAGTGAAAGGCATTCTTATAGGACGTCTTTGCTAAGTGTATTTTCTTGCTTAGCCCAAATATTAAGCCACAATTCCAGGGGACGGAAAGCCAGTAAATCTGAGAGGAAAGGCATCCTAAACTCTGCACGACATAAAACAGGGTGCTTTGTGGGACAGAAAGGGCCGTCGCAGGAAAGAGTTTTCAGCACTTTCCACTGCCCCTACCCCAATGTGGCCCAATATCTTACTCCCATAACTAACCTTTAGGATATCCTCTTGTTGACGGGGAGCCAGTGCAGGTTTCTCAAGTGGGGGGTGATGTGGCCGTGTTGTGGTACGTCAAAGATCCATTGTGCCGAGGTGTTTTGGATATGTTGTAGTCGTTTGATGAGCTTGGTCAGGGCTCCCGCGTAGAGGGCGTTTCCGTAGTCGAGTCTGCTGCTGATGAGGGCCTGGGTGACTGTCTTTCTTGTATCTGTTGGGATCCATCTGTAGATCTTGCGAAGCATGCGGAGGGTGTCGAAGCAGGAGGAGGAGACGGCGTTGACTTGCTTAGTCATTGAGAACATTGAGTCGAGGACGATTCCCAGGTTGCGTGTGTGGTCGGTGGGTGTCGGGCTGCCCCCAGTGCCATCGGCCACCAGGAGTCGTCCCAGGCTGAAGGGTTGAAGCCGAGGATGAGGACCTCCGTCTTGTCAGCATTCAGCTTCAGACGGCTGATCTTCATCCAGTCGGTGACGGCCTTCACACCTTCGTGGAGGTTGGCTTTGGCGGTGATGAGGTCCTTGGTGAGGGAGAGGATCAGTTGAGTGTCGTCGGTATAGGAGATTATGTTGAGGTCGTGCTGTCGGGCGACTTGTGCGAGTGGGGCAATGTAAATGTTGAACAGTGTCGGGCTGAGGGAGGATCCCTGGGGTACGCCACAGATGATCTCGAAGGCTTTGGCACGGAATGGGGGGAGCCGGACGCTCTGGGTTCTGCCGGAGAGGAAGGAGGTGGTCCATTCCAGAGCCTTGCGGTGTGGAGGCGTGCACGTATAGTGCAGTGGCAGAGGGTGTCGAAGGTGGCGGAGAGGTCTAGGAGGATGAGTGCTGCGGTCTCTCCAGCAGGGTCGTGATGTCATCAGTGGCGGCGATGACGACAGTCTTGGTGCTGTGGTTGCTGCGGAACGCTGAGTGGGAAGGGTCCAGGATTGTGTTTTCTTCGAGGTATCAGGTTAGCTGTCTGTTTAAGATTTTCTCGATGACCTTGGCCGGGAAGGGGAGCAGAGAGATGGGCCGGAAGTTCCTGAGGTCTCTTGGGTCTGCTTTAGGTTTTTTGAGTAGGGCGTTGATCTCTACGTGTTTCCAGCTGTCTGGGAAGGTCACAGTCTCGAGGGAGAGATTGATGATGTTGTGCATGTAGGGTGCGATGGAGCTGATTGCTTTGTTGAAGACGTGGTGCAGGAATGGGTCTGACGGAGAGCTGGAGTGGATTGTGCTCATGGTCTTGATGGTGTCATCGACACTCATGCTGGCCCATGCTAGTTGGGCGTCGTGGTCGATGGTGAGTAGAGGGTCTGTTGTGTACTTGTCTGTTGGGGCTGTCTGGGTGTTGAAGCTGTCGTGGTGTCTGCTATCTTACAATGGAAGAAGGTGGCGAGGGAGGTGCACAGGGCTTGCGACGGTGGGATGTTATTGGTGTTGGAGCTGGGGTTGGAGAGTTCCTTCACGATGTTAAAGAGCTCCTTGCTATTGTGTGCATTGTTGTCGAGGAGGTCTTTGAAGGAGGTCCTCTTGGCCGCCCTGATGAGGTGGTGGTGGTTGCGAATTGCGTCCTTGTGTGCTGCGTGGCTGTCCGGAGTTTGTTCACTTTGCCATTCCTTCTCTAGTTTCGGGCAGGCTTGCTTGGAGGCAAGGAGTTCTGGGGTGAACCTGGGGTGAACCAGCTGGCCCTCTTGCTAGTGTCTCTGCATGGGGGTGTCTTCAGCAGGGCGAGAGTGTTGGCGCAGTCGTGGGTGTTGGAGGTTTCGGTGGGTGGGCTGAGAACGAGGTTTGCATGTAGTTGGTCTTCATAGATTTTGCTCCAGAGAAGTTCGGTGGTGTGGCTGACGGAGACGTGTGGGCTTGAGGAGAAGACGGGGTCGAGCGTGTAGCCGGCGGAGTGGGTGGCCATTTTGACGAGTTGCTTCAGTCCGAGGTTGGTGAGGTTATCGATCAGGGTTGTGGAGTTGTTGTCGTTGTTGTTCTCAAGGTGAAAGTTCAGGTCTCCGAGGAGGATGTAGTCGTGGAGGTCAGGGCGTGCGTGCTGATGAAGTCAGAGATGGAGTCGCTGAACTTGGGACGGGGTCCGAGGGGTCGGTAGACGAGGGTGTATCTGAGGGTGGAGTTAGGGTCTCTGTGGATCTGGAAGTGCATGTGTTCGGCAGTGCTGAGTGCGTCGTTGGTGCTAGTCGAGACCCTGATGCTGTTCTGGTGGATGATATCAATTCCTCCTCCGACTCCGTTGGTGCCGTCTCTGGGGGTGATCTTGTAGCCATCTGGGATGGCTATGGCGATGTCGGGTGCGGAGGAGTAGTTCAACCAGGTCTCTGTCAGGAAGGCGACGTCCAGGGATGTTGTGTTGAGCAGGTCTCAGAGCTCGACGGCGTGTTTGCGTGTGGAGCGGATGTTCAGTAGTATGCATCAGAGGTGGTCGAGGTCTTTCTTGGCGGGTGGTTCGTCAGCTCTGATGCTGATGTAGCTGCAGTTCCGGCAGGTGAAGGGACTGTGTGTGCGTTTTGGGGCGGCCTTGAAGCAGGTATGGGTCCATCTGGAGTTGAGAGCGTGCAGAGTGCTGGCATCGCAGTGGCGGCAGTTGTCGTGGCATGTGCGGTGGCCAGGAGTTCTGGCACTGGGCGCGGTCCAGGCACAGACGGACTTGCCTTAGGCGCACCCGCTGCGCGCGTCCGCTACACAGCCTCACAGCGGCTGGCATATATGGGGAGGTTGGAGGGAGGAGCAGCTGGGAGGCAGGAGGCGGGGGTAGCGAGTGGACAGTCATGGGGGCAGGGCCACAGGGGATGCAACAGCAGGGGCAGTGAGGGGTGATGAAGGGAACAGAAGGCAAAAAAGGCACAAAAAAAGAGGGAAAACAAGTGTCACAGAAGGCAAGAGGGCACAGAAATACAGGGAAAAAAATGAGTGTCACAGAAGGCAAGAGGGCACAGAAATACAGGGAAAAAACGAGTGGCACAAAAGGCAAAAAGGGCACAAGAATACAGGGGCAGCTGAGAAACAGAAGGCAAAACCGGGCAGAGAGGCACGGGGGCAGCGAGAGGAACAGAAGGGGAAACCGGGCTGAGAGGCACAGGGGCAGCGAGGGGTACAGAAGAGAAAACCGGGCAGAGACACGGAGGCAGCGAGGGGTACAAAGGGAGGAAAACTGGCACGGACCACAAACAGGCAGCGGGGGAAGACAGAACAACAGCAGTCACAGACACAACACTAAAATACAGGCAATACAATAAAACAATAAAGCAGAATAAGAACAAACCCACCGCCTACCACTGGCCACCAGGAATGAGGCGCAGGTGGTAGCCTGCGGGTGGAAGAGGGCCTCGAACTTCCTCAGCAGTGGCAGCTGGGGCAGGGACACACAGGTGGTGCTGTGCGGAGGGGGAGTGACCTATCTGGTGGGGTCCAATGTTGTATCTGTTTATAAACAATGGCCATCTCGACTCTGAGGGACCAAGATTCCCATAAACAAGGTCACATCAAGCTGGCAAAGTAAGAGGAGAGATGGCTGCTATGATCTCTGAAACCCAAGACACCCTCTTTTTCCGCTTAAGTGAAGGCTGGCAGGAGAATCATGTTGTCCATATTCTTACAATTGGACTAACATGTCCCTTTTTTCCCCGCCATTTTTAAGTTTTCCACGTTTTAGTTCCAGTTCCTAAGCAATGCTTATTCGGAGTTGGCATCTGTGAAAAAGAACCGATTATCAACTTAAATATATTGTTATTGCTATTCATGAAGGCTGAACTTATAATAGTTAACAATGAGAGAGTGGAAATGTGCACTCCTGTTTATGCATCTAAACCTAAATATTTAAATAAGCTTTAAACTTTATGGCATGCTACGGTTGCTTATGCCTGCCTGGCATGTACTGTAACATGAAAGTGGTCAGGGCCCACTCGGGCGACCTGAACTCAAACGTGCACTGCAATGTAGCTAAATACTGACTAAGTTTTCTAGTTATCCATTGATTAGTAACTCTTTAAACAGTTTGCTTTTTCATTTAAATTATAGCAATGTAATCATCATTGCATGGTTTGTGTGAAACCAACAGTGTGTTTTTCTATTGAAACATTTCTCAATTAATAATTATATTTGCAATCATACATTTTCTGCAGCAATTGAGAGTTTATGAGTTGAGCCCAATGCATTTCTGGACCGAGCGTCCCTTCGTCAGGGGCAAACCTGTAAATAAATAAATGGATTCATCAAATTTATGTGCCTAACTTATCGAGGTACATATGCAGAAACATCTTTCTGTAGGAATACAGTCGTATCATTGTCGTTAATTCCACATACCATGTGCATGAAATACATACATATATTCCTTTTGCAGACACCATCCCTCTGTCACTTATTGTTATTTACATGCATGTTACATGTCAGAAGTCTTGGTTTAACAGAATTGTTATCTTATCGAATTGGCAATGCGTTATATGATAAAAAAAATCGAAATGCTAAACACGTTAAGCAGACAGTTTAATTGTATCGCTTGTGGCGAGGTTCTAAAATCTTCTTTATACTTTGTCATAAGACACCTTGTGTTTTTGGGGTAATTGTCTATTTGTTGCTGATTCAGTTGGAGCTGGAAAATACTGCACTAGATGAACTATATACCTGTGTGTCTTATATGTATCTACTTCATTATGTGGCATCTTAGAACTGAACCGATCATCACCCTAAATATATTGTTATTGCTATTAATGAAGGCTGAACTTATAATAGGGCATTTAGATAGATTTGTAATCCATGTGTTAGGTGAAACAATATTATTAGAACAGATGCAGGGCATGAGAGCTGCAACGCACTCAAGAACAAGTTTTCCCAGAATGCAAATTAAATTACATCATGGCAGGAATGAGATACCATTCCCAACCAATACCATAAGTCCTTTGCATTCCCTTCTACCCCTTCATTGTGGTTCATTTTTTATCTGTTTGTAGCCTTATTCGTCCATTAGGAGAAAAACATTTTTGGTTGACTAGACTGACTACCTGTCTTTTAAAATGTTGTCAACCAGCAATTTTCCCAAAGGCATTGTGTGAGGGAAATATGGCTTTTATTACTTGGTTCTTCTGTGAATTTTGCTTTTTATTTGGGTGTTAGGATATTGTTACGGTTTTATAAATCAATAATATCGATGAACACAATTCCAAAGGGTATGGAGTAAGGGCTGCGGCTTCTTGGCCTTGACAGGTGTGGTAATGCTTTCCTTTTTCTCTCCACAGGTTTCTTGAGGGATGGTGCCACTGGCAGTCTCCTCCAAAATAAATAGGGACAATGCGAGGTGTACACTACTCTATTCTTCTACTATTTTCTCCCGTCACCAGGTCACCCACGATGAAGGATTTTAAACACTCTGTGTCTCTTTTCTCTCTAGTAGGAGCGTCGTGGTGGACCGGTGGGAGTGCCCAAGGTTATTAAGAAGTTCACAGAAAACTGCAAAAGGAGAAGGTAGGGAAGGAAATAAAGAAAAAAGAAACGGAAGCTTTGGATCTCTCAGTGCCTGTGCCCAACTTAAGGGAGAATTTCATATTATACTCCCCCTACTTGTATACTGGCACCCTCTAAGACACATGCATGGGCCTCCAGTTTTCCTCCTTTCCCCTTCATGCAGGTACTCCTCCTACCCACAATGATGCGCCCCACCTTGCTCAGAGCTCTCCTGAGCTGCTGCGGGCTGCAGCAGTATCTCTGGCGACGTCTACCATTCTGTGGCGAACCACACATAGCGGATCTCTTCTGCCTTGCTGCGGCCCTGCCGATTCTTCTCCTCCAGTGTGGCGCTGACTCGAGGCTTCTTTTCTGATGTCTCTTTGTTTTGCTGGTCTCGCTCCTCTCTCTCCTCCATGCTGGCGTCTTTCTCTTGTTCTCCCCGTTCTCTTATGGTGTTGAGTTTTAAAATGAAAATGCTGAAGGGCCTGGAACCATCTTAGTATCGAGGGTTTCCACCCTTGTTATGAACCATCCATTCGAGAGGAGCATGGTATGTATAGAGGGCAATGTCCTGCCCTTCCAAGTAGTATCGAAGTGCATTTAATAGCTAAGGCTGTCCTTCCAAGTGGTATCGAAGTGCATTTAATAGCTAAGGCTGTCCTTCCAAGTAGTATCGAAGTGCATTTAATAGCTAAGGCTGTCCTTCCAAGTATCGAAGTCCATTTAATAGCTAAGGCTGTCCTTCCAAGTAGTATCGAAGTGCATTTAATAGCTAAGGCTGTCCTTCCAAGTAGTATCGAAGTGCATTTAATAGCTAAGGCTGTCCTTCCAAGTATCGAAGTCCATTTAATAGCTACGGCTGTCCTTCCAAGTAGTGTCGAAGTCCATTTAATAGCTAAGGCTGCTCTTCCAAGTAGTATCGAAGTGCATTTAATAGCTAAGTCTGCTCTTCCAAGTAGTATCGAAGTGCATTTAATAGCTAAGGCTGTCCTTCCAATTAGTATCAAAGTGCATTTAATAGCTAAGGCTGCCCTTCCAAGGCTGTCCTTCCAAGTAGTATCGAAGTGCATTTAACCGCATGTGTGCGGCGGCTTTTTTCGCGCTGTGCGGTGTTTTTTAAAAACGCGCGTTACATGGCGAGCTCAGCTCGTCATCAGCGTGCGAGCGGCACAACTCATGACGAGCTGAGCTCGTCATGAGCAGGGAAGGGGTTAATAGCTAAGGCTGTCCTTCCAAGTAGTATCGAAGTGTATTTAATAGCTAAGGCTGTCCTTCCAAGTAGTATCGAAGTCCATTTATTAGCTAAGGCTGTCCTTCCAAGTAGTATCGAAGTGCATTTAATAGCTAAGGCTGTCCTTCCAAGTAGTATCGAAGTGCATTTAATAGCTAAGGCTGTCCTTCCAAGTAGTATCGAAGTGTATTTAATAGCTAAGGCTGTCCTTCCAAGTAGTATCGAAGTGCATTTAATAGCTAAGGCTGTCCTTCCAAGTAGTATCGAAGTGCATTTAATAGCTAAGGCTGTCCTTTTAAGTAGTATCGAAGTCCATTTAATAGCTAAGGCTGTCCTTCCAAGTAGTATCGAAGTGTATTTAATAGCTAGGCGCTGTCCTTCCAAGTAGTATCGAAGTGTATTTAATAGCTAAGGCTGTCCTTCCAAGTAGTATCGAAGTCCATTTATTAGCTAAGGCTGTCCTTCCAAGTAGTATCGAAGTGCATTTAATAGCTAAGGCTGTCCTTCCAAGTAGTATCGAAGTGCATTTAATAGCTAAGGCTGCCCTTCCAAGTAGTATCGAAGTCCATTTAATAGCTAAGGCTGTCCTTCCAAGTAGTATCGAAGTGCATTTAATAGCTAAGGCTGTCCTTCCAAGTAGTATCGAAGTGCATTTAATAGCTAAGGCTGTCCTTTTAAGTAGTATCGAAGTCCATTTAATAGCTAAGGCTTCTTTCTCCACTGTAGCATTGTTCTTTCTTGGGAAATAGCATGCAGCCATATATAGGATGGGTTTTTCCTCTTCTCTTTCATCTGTTTGGGACAGTGCCGTACCTAAGCCAACTCCCAAAGCTTCTGTTTTGGAAATAAAAGGTTTTGTAAAATCGTGACTGCGAAGGATGGGTTCTGAGGTGAGAATGTTTTGTAAGGTATAAAAATCCAATAGGACCGCTTAGGAGGGATGACGTAACCTTAATTCTGCTTCTTTATTCTTTTTTAGATGATCTCTTAGGGCAGAGCTTTCCAAAGTGTGTGTCGTGACACAGTACTGTGTCGCCTCTCATGTGTGGGTGTGTCGCGCGACGATGATGTGACGTCATTGGCATATTAGGGCGAAGGCTTGCATTAAGTGACACAGTACAGTACAGCGATGTGCGCAGAGGAAGGAGACGCTGAGCGGGCGGTCTTGTTCTTTTTCCGACGCAGAGACCACGGAGCCGCCTCTGCTCTCCAGGCGCTCAGTAAGCCAAATCTACAAAATTTTAAAACCCTGTTTAGGACGTACGGGGATTGCATTTACAAGTGGGTCGGATTTCAACAAACCCTGTAATTACCGTTTGGTTTAAAGACCCCTCCCCTAGCCCCAAGCCCCTCCAGTGTAGATTTCAGGAGGTCAAAGCTGCTTGGCTCCTGGGTATCAGATTTGAACAGGTGTGATAAGTACCATCTATTCATCAGGTAGGGTTGCTTCCCAACAAGTATTTTACCATTTGGCTATAATAGAAAGAAAAACTTGGAGATAACCATCAAAATCAGGTCCCTTGTCTGCCTGAAAAAGTCTGAAAGGAAGTGGTAGGCTGCTGGGAAATGGGGCATGCAATCGTGGCAAAGTTGGTGAGTGAAAATAAAAACGTGAACACTGCACTGCACAAACAGCCATATCCACGTAGCAAGCACTACACAAAACACTTATATCTAGATTAACATTATTATCACTTCCAACCTCTATAGTCTATCTTACCCTCACTTACAGTGTTACAAAACTATTGCAGCAAACAGAATGTAAAATAGATGACACCATTATATATCAGAAATATCAATTACTGGAAAAGAAACATCTCTGCATGTTTCTACACAATTTGAGACACAACATTTTTAGCAAAATACATTAAATTGATTTAAAAATATTTTTGCAAAATACGAGCTGCTTTTTAGTGTGTTTAATTTCACGGTGCGGATTCTGCTTTGATTTTAATTGGACCCTCGGTCCCTGCGCCCCGGTGACACTGCTCATGTTGCGCCTCTGATAGCCACGGTTCTGTTTCACAGAGCTCCCCTAGATTACTCTTCAGCTTTACCCCCCGCTCTCAGTGTGGGGATGAAAATTCAATCTTTTCCCTTTCCTACCTCTATATTTTGCTCTTTCAGTCTCATTTTTACTCATTTTACCTCGCTCTACTCTTTCTCTCGCGTTCTTAGTTTCTGCGAGTGTCCTCCATCAGCTTCCCAAGATCACACATGTACTCCTGGGCAAAGAATACCGCTACATCTGTTATGTTATGTTATGTTATCGTAGGTTTTATTAAGCGCTCAGCTACTCTAGCAGAGTGTCCCGGCGCTAACAGACCAGACACCGCATAACTCATCCATCGAAGGGGACATTAGAGGCAGAACAGCCACGTTTTAAGCTCTTTCCTGAAAGATGCCAAATTCTCGCTCTTTCTCAGAGCTAGAGGCAGATCATTCCAGGCCCGTGACGCTAGATGTTGAAAGGATCGTCCCCCAGTCCGTGCATGCCTGATTACTGGGATCCTCGCCAGTGACATGGCAGCCGATCGTAAGGCTCTGGTTGGATGGTGGAAGACAACTCTCTTCTGCAAATAAAGAGCCCCAGTGCCATGAAGGGCTTTAAACGCCGTGGTAAGGGCCTTGAACTTAATGCGTTTCCTGATTGGAAGCCAGTGAAGGGACTCCAGAAGGCCAGCGGCATGAGAACGGCGACTAATGGCCCGAGCCGCCGCGTTCTGCACTACCTGTAACCGTGACAAAAGATATTCAGGCAGGCCGAGGTAGAGTACGTTCACGTAGTCCAACCTCGATCCAATCAGGGCTTGCACCGTTGTTTTCCTATGGGCGATAGAGAGAAGGGGGTGGAATTTCCTCAACATTTTGAGTATTCCAAGACACTGCCCCACCAGGCCAAGAATCTGAGATTTCAATGAAAGGCAATTGTCCATCTTGATTCCCAGGTTCTTAGCTACCTTGGAGTCAGTAGCAGGGGGGAACATTCCTGCAGGCCACCAGGTCTTCCATCCGGGATCAGGGGGGCAGCCGAAGAAGAGGAGCTCGGACTTGTCGGAGTTGCATTTCAACTGGTTAAGTTGAAACCAAGCAAATATTGCGCCCAAGCAGTTGTTAATGCTCTCGCCATCAAAGTCCATGTTCTTACCACAGGTAAAGAGAAGCTGGGTATCATCGGCGTACGATAAAATCTGGGCGCCAAAAGACTCTGCCAGTGCCGCGAGGGGGGACATATAGATATTAAAAAGAGTGGGGCTCAAAATCGACCCCTGAGGGACTCCCACCTCCGGAGGCGGCACTACAGCAGAGTACGGAGGGGCCCGGACTGTCTGTTGTCGGTTGGAAAGAAACGACTCAAACCATCTGAACACCGTTCCCCGAACCCCGATCTCCAAGAGTCTCGCCAGGAGCCGGTCATGGGGAACGGTGTCAAACGCCGCCGAAAGATCTAATAGTACCAACACTGCTTTCCCTCCCTTATCTAGGACTTCCTTGATGGCTTCTGACACCTCCAGCAGTGCCGACTCTGTGCTCATATTAGCCCTGAAACCGGACTGGGTGTAGTGCAAGATCTCATTTGACTCTACAAAGTCGGCCAGGACTGAGTGCACATGCTTTTCAGTCACCTTCCTTGGAAGATCTTCCGGTGGATCCCCACCGAGACCAGGAAGACCGTAACCCAGGCCCTCGTCACCAGCCGACTGGACTACGGCAACGCCCTCTACGCCGGTACCACCGCCAAGCTCCAGAAAAGACTCCAGCGGATCCAGAACGCCTCAGCCAGACTCATCCTCGACATCCCACGAACCAGCCACATCACCGGACATCTGAGAGACCTTCACTGGCTCCCCGTCAACAAAAGAATCACCTTCCGCCTCCTCACCCACGCACACAAAGCCCTACACGACCAAGGCCCGAGCTACCTCAACAGCCGGACCAACTTCTACGCTCCCAAACGCCACCTCCGTTCAGCCAACCACGCCCTCGCCGCCGTCCCCCGCATCCGAAGAGCGACTACAGGAGGAAGGTCCTTCTCCTACCTGGCCGCCAAGACCTGGAACTCCCTCCCTCCCGACCTGCGCCTGACCCAAGACCACCTCTCCTTCAGGAAGAAGCTGAAGACCTGGCTGTTCGAGCAGTAGCGGCACCCCCCCCCCCCCCCCCCCCAGCGCCTTGAGACCCTACGGGTATGTAGCGCGCTCTATAAGTGTCACTGATTGATTGATTGATTGACCTTGGCCAGGGCCGGGAGCAGCGAAATGGGCCTATAATTGGCAAGGTTACTGGGGTCCAGGGACGGCTTCTTCAAGAGAGGGAGAACCATCGCCTGTTTCCATGCTTGCGGTACAGTTCCGGTTTCCAGTGACCTATTTAGGATCAGATTGACAGTCGGATTGATGACATGTGCAATTTTAGCTAAGAACTTAGCGGGGCATGGATCAAGCGGGGAGCCAGATCTCATTTTAGACAAAATTTCCAAAGAGGATTGAAGCTCAATGGAAGGAAAAGTCATCAGAGTGGGCTGTCCAGCGATCACCTTAGGAGAGCTCAGTGCTGGATCAAGCGGACACACTCCCACCGCAGCAGGAAAAGTATCCTGAATGCTAATGATCTTATTAGAGAAGAAGCTAGCCAGTTGGACCACCCAAGGTTCAGAAAAGGAGCATTTAGGTGTGATGGCGGCCGGGGAAGTAAATTCCTTCACTACCAGGAAAACTTCTTTACTGGTGTTACTGGCTTCCTCAATCCTTCTGGCAAAATAGGCTTTTTTCTCTAAATAGATTTCCCTGTGGTAGGCCTTGATCCTGCTCTTATACGCTTCCTACAGAGGCTCCAGATAGCTTACTCTCCATGCTCTTTCTGCTTTCTTACAAAGTCTGCGGCTGGAGTTAAGCGCTGAAGTAAACCATGGAGCGGATGCGCGGGACGAGGCCTTAAAAGAACACTCGAGTGGCGCCAGCTCCTCCAAACAGCGAGTAAGCCAACTTTGAAAGAGATTAATATCTGTCTCCACGTCACCTGACAGACGACATGGATGATTCATCAGATATTGGTCAATCATGTCTGATGACACTTTATGAAAGGCACGAGGGAGCTGGGATAAATGTCCTTTATCCCTAATAGTGAAGCTAGATTTATGCATAATATCAAAGGACACCAACAAATGATCAGTCCAAAGTACTATCAAAGGAGGGGAGACTCTGATAAGGGCAGTAGAGAAGATTTGATCCAACGTATGACCTTTGTTGTGTGTAGGTGACATCAGGTAAGGTAGTAAGCCCAGTGGCTCCGTGGAATCTAAAAGCTTGATCGTATCTACAGCATCCACTTCATCAAAGTGGATGTTGAAGTCGCCAAGGAGTATACAGTGTTTAAACTGTATGCACAGTGACGACATCACTGAGGAAAGTCCCTCATGGAAAGATCCATGAGGGACATCTACAATACCATTTCAAACACTGCTTCCTAGTGCTTTTTTGATGGCATTACAGAACCTTTTTTATTTCCATTGCCACGAAGCTGCAAGGCTGCAGCAGAAGCACTGCAAGCAAAATTCAACCCCTCGCCTCTTTTCTCCTACATCTCTTCCTCTTTCACTTTCAATGGCAAACTGTTTCCCTATTTTTCCATACCAACTCTTGAAATCTCTGACTTTTCCCATCTCTTTATGTCCCTCTTTGTTCTTCTATATTTCTCTTCTTCTGTGCCCTGTGCTGCCACTTTTGTACGGTGAAATGAAACGATAATACCGGCCCCTCGACTAAATCCTAATGTCATTCTGCGTAAATCACTTTATGCTCCTGGGCCTCTGTTAGCCATGGAATGCTAAAATGTATGTAAAATAAAATACAACGCCCTCTGTGGGGAGGAAGAGCATAGAAGTAACTCATTTGACAAGATGGCGCTATCCATGCTGTCTCTGTCACTCTTTCGTGTTGGCTGTTGATTCAATTCCGCTCCTTATGTCCAGCTTGTTTCTATCTCCCAGCACCCCTGCCTGACCTCTAGCAGTCTCATAACTATCCAGGAGATAAAGCACATAGCAGTCATGCTGTGTGCTCTTGTGCAGTCTTTGCCTGCGTTCACGCTCGCAGCCAGAAGTCAGTATTTAGTAGCAGCAGCACTAAGGGACCACTCTCTGGCTTTGGCCCGCAGCACCTTTCCAGAGGTAAAGGCCGTTTTTTGATCTCGCCGAGGCAGCGCTTGCGCTGTATCTGCAGGACATGCTGTATTCAGGATATGGGCTTTAAAAACGCAGCCCATTTTCAAAGACTGCCCCCTGTTACATGTATTGTCACTCAGAGCTGGTGAGCACTATTTCTTTCTTTAAGTTTGAGCATGAGAGACCAGTGCTCCTGGTTTATAGAGCTCTGTTGTAAACAGGGCTGTACATCTTGCTCTTATCTTGCCACATTTGCTGTGCATTCAAAGACCGAGTTCTGTTTTGGCTGCAGTTGCCTCCTCCTCCTTCCTGCTTTTGAAACACACGGCTTGACGTCACGTTCCCTGCCTTCCTATGGCTGCTGCCGCCTCTGTCTCAGAGCTCAACAAGCATTTGCAATGGAATAGATCTCACATTTGCAAGAGTTTGAGCTATAGGCCTTGTAAATGACAATGCCTTTTATTTATGTTTTGAAAACCTGCTAGTGGTGCGTAAACATGCAACTTTGTACTTATAGTTGTTGCTTACAAGAAACAAGGCTGGCAGTAACTGTGCCTCTTTTACTGCCAACCTTGCTTCTCCTAAGCAATGACTATAAGTATAAAGTGCGAGTCTACACATCACTTACAGAATTTCAAAACACACAAATAAAAGGCATTTTCATTTACAATGCCAATAGTTCAAACTCTCGCAAATGCGAGACCTATTGCATTGCAAATGAAATGGACACGTTTATAATTAGGAAGTGAAAAGCTGGTGAAGATGGCATTTGTGAAAAACAAAATGTAGCAGCTATTGAGCAAAGGACCCAAGAATCAACTGAGCCGTCTGTCTCAGTACGTAAGAAGTGAAAATCTCCAATCCCCGTTTATATAATAAAGCTTATATGTAACTGGGGTTCACATTTTCAGGTAATGAAAACCATCCTTGTCTCCAGTGTTTAGTTTGTGGGGAAATACTTGCAAATGAAAGTATGGTACCAAATACATTAAAATGACATTTTACCACAAAAAACACAGCCATTTGTCAGAAAAACCAGTTGAACTTTCTAAATCTATAAGGAAGCAGTCTGCATCATTCACAAAGAGAAAGAAGACATCAGAGAACGCTCAAAAGGCAAGTTACTTGGGTGCTAAAATAATTGTCAGAAACAAGGAACCACACATTGTTGCCGAAACCACCATAAAGCAATATTGCGGTGCTATTGTTCGAACAATGTTTGGGGCAGAATTTAAGATAGAAGTTAATAAAATCCCTTTGGCAGATAACACAATTGGAAGACGTATTCAAGATATGCCAGCTAACGTTAAGCTGCAAAGGAAGGATATTTTCCAAGACGATAATATGGTCTTTACATTGCAATTAAACGAATCAACAGATGTCAGTGGGTTAGCTCAATTACTGTTTTTTATACGTTTCATTCATAGTGACAGAATAATTGAGCAATTCCTGTGTTGTCTAGAACTTCCATTGAGAACTAGAGGTGAGGATATATTTAAAACTTTAAATTGCTTCATGAAGGAAAATAATTTGCGCTGTATATTGTGTCAGGATATGCACGGATGGTGCACCTTCAATGGTTGGCTCAACAAAAGGTTTTATAGCTTTAGCAAAGAAAGAAAATGAAAATATCATATTTACTCATCGCTTTTTACATCGCGAGGCACTAGTCGCAAACAAGTTAAGGACAAAGTGATTCAAATGGTCAATTACATTAAAATCAGACCTCTTGAATCACAAATATTTACTCATATTTGTGAACAAATGGGGACAAGTTTTAAAAAGCTCCTGCTGCACACAGACGTTCGTTGGTTCTCAAGAGGTCGAGTGCTTTGTTGTGTATACGAATTGCGGGAAATGATACTTAAACTTTTGGAGGAAAATCAGCAAGACGGATTCGGCAATCTAATTCTAAACACACTTTGGTGCACAAAATTGGCATATTTTGCTGACATATTTGAACATTTGAATAAAATTAACACCAGTATGCAAGGAATAGGAGAAAATATCTTAACGGCAGTAGATAAAATTTGTGATTTGAGAGACAAAATACATATTTGGGAAAGGAAAGTGAAAGAAGGCAGGTTTGAAATGTTTTCCAAAACTGATGTGTGCCAGCTGAAAAATGAGATCAGTCGGCTGATTGTTGACCATTTAACATGGCTCGGAGAGAAAGTTTATCATTACTTCCCAAATGTTGAAATCAAAGACTATGATTGCATAAGAAATCAATTTCTTTCAACTGCAACTGGAAACTTTTTCACTTTCTAAAGAAGAATTAGCTGAAATAAAACATGACACTGAAATGTGGAAGCTTGAAAATGCTTAATGACGAAATGCGTGTGTCTTTATCTAATATTCCACCAACTATTGACCAGCTGTGTTCATCCTATCCCTCTCATTCATCTCAATAAAATAGTAAGTGCTATTGTTTATATTCAAAGTTTTTCATTCTTGCACATATTTACATATTGTTACTCATAAAGGACAACATGTTTTGGAAAAGTATGTGTGTTATATTACAAATCATATATATATTTCTTTTTTAAATCAAGGAAAGGTTTTCGTAAGATATGTTGGGTCCCCATACATATTGATATTTACAATTTATATGCCATATATGTATTTGTCCTTATCTCTTATATCCAGTTAATTTTACCTCAAAGTGCTGGATGGAAAAACATATGACTCGTCTTATTTTCTGTTGCCTTTTGGCGCACTGCGATGAGGAAAGCGGTCCCACCTGAGTTCAATGCGCAGAGACCAGCTGATAAGTTGCCTGATTGTTTTACCAATCGCAATTCCCCCTTCCTGAACGGATTTTTGTATAACTCATATTCAGCAAGGCAGCAGGCGGACTTTGTGCATGGTTGAAAGGGTTGGCAGTGCGTGCACCCCCCCTTTTTGTGCCGTAAATCACTGGGGCATGTGTCAATGTGTCTATGATTATATTCTTGTTTCAGGCACAAACCTAATCTTGCTTACACCCAGTTTTGCCAGTCACTGTCTTTGTTAGAACAGATTCACAATTGCGTTATTAACCTTCTTGCTTTCTCAAATTTGCTTGAAAATGCACCATTTGCCCACTATTTTTTCAACATTTTCTCGGGGGGAGAACCCCCCTTTCCCCCCCGAACCCCAACTGGGGTGGTTCGGGCAAGCTCGATGCACTTGCTCGCATTACTGTCGCCATATGAAGAGTGTTGGAAAGGTGTCTCACCAACATATAAAGTTTGGAAAGCTGTGTGTTAGGGGAACAGCTAATTGAGAAAATTTGGGTAGGAATCTTATGTAGTAGCCTACCTGTCCCAAGAAAGCCCTCAGGTCTCTTTTTGTTTTTGGGAAGAGTATCTTGAGAATGGATGCAATTTTTTCTCTCTGGGGTTAAATTAAGATTTCCCTATTAAATGCCCTAGGTATTGTACCTTTGTAGTGAGAGCTGGGCCTTGTTGCATGCATTGCTATGTTAGCATAGGCTTATTAGAAGTTTAAACACCATTTTACCTTTTCGCTGCTTTTGCACACAACACTACACATAAATGTTGTTGTAAGTTAGACTGCGTGAAATGCTTCACATGAGAATGGCTTGTTTTTATCATCCCTAGACTTACATCGAGACTCTAGTCTGCACACAGTGTTCTAATGCCGCCAAATTTATCATAACAAGGTAGCTGTGGTTCAGGCTGATCGGCTCACGTTTTAGCCATAACATGCATGCAGCTGCAGCCAACGTGATTCTGGCGCCTTTAATAATCAATCAATCACTCCATTTGTAAAGCGCGCTACATACCCGTGAGGGTCTCAAGGCACTGGGGCGGGGGGAGGGCTGCTACTGATCGACGAGCCAGGTCTTGTGGAGTATTCTGAAGGCAAGCAGGTCCTGAGTCTGTTGTAGGCTGGTAGGGAGAGTGTTCCAGGTCTTGACGGAGAGGTAGGTGAAGGATCTGCCGCCGGCAGTGGTTTTCCGGATACGAGGAACTGTGGCGAGGGCGAGGTTGGCTGAGCGGAGGCTTCGGGTGGGGGTGTGGAAGCTGAGTCTGTTGTTGAGGTATGTGGGTCCGGTGTTGTGTAGGGCTTTGTGTGCGTGGATTAGGAGTTTGAAGGTGATCCTCTTGTTGACGGGGAGCCAGTGCAGGCCTCTCAGGTGGGGTGTGATGTGGCTGCGTCGGGGGACGTCGAGGATCAGTCATACCGAGGTGTTCTGGATTCGTTGTAGTCGTTTCAGGAGCTTGGTTGCTGTTCCTGAGTAGAGGGTGTTCCCGTAGTTGAGTCTGCTGGTGACGGGGGCCTGTTTTTTCGCGTGTCGGGAGGGATCCATTTGAAGATCCTGCGGAGCATCCGGAGGGTGTTGAATCAGGACACGGAGATGGCGTTGACTTGCTTGGTCATGGAGAGGGTGGAGTCGAGGATGACCCCTAGGTTGCATGCGTGGTCTGTGGGTTCCAGGGCTGTGCCTAGCGATGTGGACCACCAAGAGTGTCCTAGGCTGATGGGGTGGGTCTGAGAATGAGGACCTCTGTCTTGTCTGAGTTCAACTTCAGTCTGCTGTCCTTAATCCAGTCGGCTATGGCTTTCATTCCTCTGTGGAGGTTGGCTTTGGCGGTGTGGGGGTCTTCTGTGAGGGGTATGATCAGCTGGGTGTCGTCGGCGTAGGAGATGATGTTGAGGTTATGTTGTCGTGCGAGGTGGGCGAGCGGTGCCATGTAGATATTGAACAGCATCGGGCTGAGGGAGGATCCCTGTGGGACCCCGCAGATGATCTCGGTGGATTTAGAGCAGAAGGGTGGGAGGCGGACGCTCTGGGTTCTGCCCGAGAGGAAGGATGTGGTCCAGGCCAGGGCCTTTTCTTGAATTCCGTCGTCATGGAGGCGTGCTGATAAGGTGCGGTGGCAGACTGTGTCGAAGGCTGCTGATAGGTCCAGGTTGATGAGGGTCGCCGTTTCGCCTTAGTCCATCAGGATCCTGATATCGTCAGTGGCGGTGATGAGGGCGGTCTCAGTGCTGTGGTTGCTGCGAAAGCCGGATTGGGAAGGGTCCAGGATGTTGTCTTCGAGGTAGCGGGTTAGCTGTTTGCTGACAATCTTCTCTGTTACTTTTGCCGGGAACGGGAGCAGGGAGTTGGGCCTGAAGTTCTTGAGGTCCTTAGGGTCCGCCTTGGGCTTCTTTAGAAGGGCGTTGATCTCGGCGTGCTTCCAGCTTCCTGGGAAGGTTGCTGTCTCGAAGGAACTGTTGATTGTTTTTTGGAGGTGAGGTGCGATGGTTGTGCTGGCTTTGTTGAAGATGTGGTGAGGGCAGGGGTCAGATGGGGATCCGGAGTGGATGGAGTTCATGGTTTTGATGGTGTCTTCGTCGCTGACGTTGGACGAGGCGGTCAGGTGGCTGGTGTGGGTGGTGGTCGCAGGGTTGGTGGACTCGATGGTGGGTGCGGGGTGTCAGAGTTAAAGCTGTCGTGGATGTCAGTGATCTTGCGGTGAAAGAAGGTGGTATGGGAGTCGCACAGGTCTTGTGATGGTGGGATGTCGTTGGTGTTGGAGCTGGGGTTGGAGAGTTCTTTCGCAATGTTGAAGATCTCTTTGGTGTTGTGTGCGTTGTTATCTAAGTGGTCCTTGAAGGCGGTCCTCTTGGCGGCCCAGATGAGTTGGTGGTGTCTGCGGGTGGGGCTCTTGTGGGCTGTGTGTCTGTCAGGCATTCGGTCGTGGAGCCATTTCTTTTCCAGCTTCCGACAGGTGTGCTTGGAGATCCGGAGGTCTTAGGTGAACCAGGTGGCTTTCTGGTTGGTGTGGTTGGTTGTGGCGTCCTACGAGGGGCGAGGGTGTTGGCGCAGTCGTTGATCTACTGTTTGAGGTTGGTTGCGGTAGTGTCTGGGTCGGCGGGTGGTCTCAAGGCGAGGGTGGTAGTCAGTTGGTCCTTAGTGATCTTGCCCCAGCAGTGGCGTGGCAGTTGTTGGGTGCCGAGGTGTGTGGTGGGTTTCCTGAAGGTGAAGTGGACGCATATGTGGTAGGTCCAGTGGGGTTCGGTGGTGTGGTTGAAGGAGACGTGGGGGCTTGTGGAGAAGATGGGGTCCAGCGTGTGTCCAGCGGTGTGGGTGGGTGTCGTCACGAGCTGTTTGAGTCCGAAGTTGGCGAGGTTGTCGATTAGGGCGGTGTAGTTGGCATCGTTCTCGAGGTGGAAGTTCAGGTCCCCGAGTAGGATGTAGTCTGTGGGTGCTGACGAGGTCGGCGATGGTGTCGCTGAACTGTGGTCTGTAGACGAGTGGTCTGTAGACGAGGGTTCCACTGAGGGTGGTGTTGGGGTCGGTGTGGATCTGGAAGTGCATGTGCTCGACGGTGGTGAGGGTGTCGTCGGTGTTGGTCGAGATTCTGATGGAGTCTTTGTGGATGATGGCGATTCCCCCTCCCACTCCGTTGGTGCGGTCTCTGCGGGAGATCTTATAGCCCTGTGGGATGGCTATGGCGATGTCTGGTGCTGAGGTGGCGTTCAGCCAGGTCTCCGTCAGGAAGGCGACATCGGGGGCGGTGGAGTCTAGGAGGTCCCAGAGTTCGATGGCGTGCTTGCGAGCGCAGCGGTTGTTGAGGAGGATGCAGCGGAGGTGCTTAGGTTCTCTGGTTGGTGGTTTGGTGGGCTGGATGCTGGTGAATCTGCAGGTCCGGCAGGCGAAGGACCCTTGGGTGTGCTTCGGGTTGGCCCAGTAGCAGGGGTGGTCTCATTCGGTGTTGAGTGTGTGGAGGGTGCTGGAGTCGTAGTGCAGTCTGGCATTGCGGGGGGTGCGGGGTCCAGGGGTTCTGGGTGCGGTCCATGCGCGGACGGGCACAGACGGGCTTGCCTTTGGCGCACCATCAATGCGCCAGCGGTGCGCCAGAGGCACACCCGCGGCGCGTGGCCGTTGCGCGGCCTCCGCGCTGCCTCCATAAGAGGCAAATTGGGAGGGAGGAGCAGCTGGGAGGCGTGTGCGGGTGGCCAATGGGCGAGGGCATGGGAAACAGAAGGAAAAGGGAGAGGGGTGGCGGGGGAGCAGCGGCAGGAAGCGGGGAGCGGGGGGGCACAGAGGGCAGGGGCGCAAGGAGCGCCTGAGAATACAATACGAAAAATACAAATTACAATATACAGTCCATAGCAAAGTACAGAGGGGGAAAAACTCAGTTACCGGATACCAGGGGCGAACCCTCGGCAGCGGCGGAGCAGAGAGCAGAGACTCGGGCAATCACGAGGAGCCGTGCGGCGTGGGGGGTGACCTGGGGTCTGTAAACATGATTTCAGGCACTTGGAAGACTCCTGTTTTTCCAGAGAGACAGAGAACTTTTGCAGATTCTGATGTGATACATTCCTGCTGATCCTAAAGGTATGGCGTCCCCCGCACAATCCTAAGAGGCCTTCTATATTTTATAAAACATAGTTCCTATCTAGGGAGGGGGTTAAACTAGGCACTATAAGACCGGTTTTCACCATCATTGTAATATGATTTCTCCTTTTGTAATTTATGGTATTGTAACAATGCTGACCATATTATTTCTGATTGTATGTCTGCTTATATTAGCAAAAATACTGCATCTTAGAGTACGTCATTCAAATAAATATTTTAACTTTGCCTGTGACTTTTTTTTATTTCTGTTGTGAACTGGTATGAGAGTATAACGAAAGAGTGTTCTTGCTTCCCACCATTCCTGAGTATAACCTAAGTCGCATGTTCTGGGTTGTCTAATCATTGGTTCCGTTGCTATACGACCAAGAGCTAATGTAACACTGATGCTAGCTGGTTAGGGTTTCTAGGCACTGAGGTGAGTTTTTTGGTGCACCACAATTCACTGAGGTCCTGGGTCTCTGTGCACAGTTCTGTGTAGGAGCAGAATCCCTGCTACATGGTGCACTTAATGTTGTGGTCTTCATTTGAGGCTCTCAAGTAGTTCTTATATCAGTCCATGACCCCCTCACTATTGTTTCAGGTTGACAGTGGTGACAGCTAAACCTACCTATAGTTAAATAGGTCTTTTCAAGCTTGATATTTAAAACGGTTTCTGTTGGATTACTGCCCAGTTGTTCAAGATTACCTTGTATGGTGCTTTTCTCTTCTGTGTCATAATGGGTGACGTCGAAATCCCGCTGCATAGTCGGTTCGCAATCATTTGCAGTCCTTTAACGTCCCCATGGAAGGCATGGCAATGGTTTTTGTTGTGAGTGCTGACGTGACTTACCCATTTGAGCTATTCTACTCAAGGTTACATTTCCTGCGGTCAATGCGGATACCAATATGTTCCATGTTTACACTCACACTGTCATGCCTATGGAGTACACTCCTTATAGAACACAGGAGATTTGATTTCTGCTATGCAGCACCGAGTTTGGTTTAATGGCGCCCTCCCCCACTCCTTGACAGCGGTGAGATTAGGTCCTTTGTCCATCCCAGGCTCTTCTTGGCCTGTTTTGGCTGGATTTACTCCACACCCCTGAGCCGGAACGACTCCCGTCGGTGAAGTAAGTACCCTTTATACCTCTGCTGTAGGGGTTATAAGGGCCTTGGTTCATTACATTTCACGCAACATGCAGGGTGGGGCTCCTGGTGTTGCGGCGCATCCAGTTAGGCCAAACGGGTTAAAGCTTAGTCCCATTATAGTTAATGCGGTTATGGGCAAGTGTCCCCAGGATAAGATTGAAATGCCTTCTTGGTTTGCTGGGTAATTTGTCCAACTGGAGGCAGTATTTCCTAATACAACTCCTGTGGAGAAACACAGGATTCTTACAATTAGTTTGCAGAAAGACTTAGTGCCGGAAGTAAATGACCGTACCACATGGGGTATGTTTTTTGTGGCAGTCTAAATGAGGTGCTTCGGCACACCGTCAGTGGCTGTCCTACCCTCTGTCATTAAACGTGTTCAAGATGAGCACGGGCCGGAGGCGGCTGTTGAATTGGGAATGAGACTCGTTGGAGTGTTTGACGTAGTTTCCGATCTTGTCCTTGCTAATGTTAAGGGAGATGAGGTAAGCTTCCGGGTGTCTAATGCTTTACGCGATGTCACCGATGCAGAGAAACCCCATCAGTTGCCGAAAATTATTACAGCGGCATATAAGACCATTGGCCGTAAAAGTTTAGGTGGTAAGCCTTTTGCCAAGGCAACGCAAAAGCAAACTCAGGCGGCGAGGTCTGACAAAGATGATCGCCCCTCTGTTCCAAAACAGAATTGGAATAAGAATAAGAAACAGGGGAAGAAGCAACAGAAACAGCGGTCCCATCCCACCTCGCCAATACCTGCGTCTACAGAGCGCACTTATGAATGATTAAGTCACCTCATCGGTTTCAGGTTCCTGATCAACGTTCTCCTCGCTCTTTGCAGGATTCATCGGTCTCACCCACCGGTGGAGTAGACGGGGGCAGAGGAAGGGTTGCAAAGCAAGAGCAACACCTCAAGACGGACAGTAAAGGCAAGCAGGACGACTCTCCACGTCAGAGGCCCCAGTTTCAGAAAAAGAAAGTTGCTGCTTTAAAAGCGAGATATGCCACGGATAGTGAGAACACAGCTTCAGAACTTAACATGGGCGCTGACGCTGTTGGACAGCGCAGCGGAGACTACCATAGTGCGCGAGGTGCTGCATCCACTTCTGAAGGTGACAGCAACTGACACGTTTGTTGTTGTTGAGACAGCTGGCACTAGAGTGGCTCCCCCTGAAAGACTTTTTGAAATTGTCCTTTCAATTGAAGGTGACATACAACGTACTATAAAAGGGGTATATTGGGAAAATTCGACTACTACCTATGACATTTTGTTGGTGGAGGTCAACTGGCCCCTGCCTTTTGTTTTAGCAACTCCACAAGGGGAGGAGGTAATCATCCCTAGTTTTGCGCAGAGTGTGCCGAAGGAGCAGGCTCTGCATTTTGCAGAAGATTGGGCTTATGTGCTTGCACTGGCTTTGTACGGTACTCACTGTGGATGGGACAAATGATCCCCTAGACATGAGATTCCCTTGCGGTCTATGCCACAGCCACAACCCCAATAGGTGTGATTTAAACATGTGTGTCTCTGATGAATAACTCTCTTTTTACTGTGACTAAGCCTGATGGCTTGTACTGTTTGGTATTGGATTACTCCCACTTGAACTCACATTGTCGTACGTGCGTGGTACAGAATACTCACAGTTCTGCTCTTGTGGATAGTCTTGAGCGCAAAAGGTTTAAAACCACACTTGACATATCCTTCTTTGCCCACAATCTATCCTCTATTAGTAGTCAATGGATAGCTTTTACCAGTGGTGGCAAACAACGTCAATTCTGACGTTTGACTATGGGCTATAAAAACAGTCCAGGCATCTTTGCCGCCCGCATAGTCTCCCTTTTGGAGGGGTTCAACCCAGATGCTTGTTCGTATGTGGATGAAATTTATCTCACAGACGACAAATTATGGCCGCATCTGTGTCGTGTTGACCACATAATTTGCCGTTTTGCGGACTTTGGCTATAAATTAACCTTTGTAAAATCGCACATTGCAGAGTACACAATGTTGTTCCTGGGCTACGAGCTCAACAATGAAGGTCGAGGTATGGCTCCTCACTTCCTGGAGAAATGCGCACAGCGGCACGCGCCTACAACACTGAAAAAACGACAGTCTTTGTTGGGCTTTTTGAATTTCGGGTGTACTTACATTCCCGATTATGCCCAATGTATCAAGCCTCTTTACGCTTTGGTACAACCTACTTTCTCCAAATCTTGCTGGCTGCCTGCTCATTCAGCCATCTTGCAATCTTTGCTGGCTGATCTTCTGGAATCTAAATTCTTATTGACTTGTGATAGCCACACTAACCTGGTAATAAGAATCGTGCCTGGGGCGGTGGGTTTCACGTACCTGACCTTTAATGAGGGTGACACAGTCCCTATCGCTTACAAGTCACACTTGTACACTTTGGCTGAGTTGCGGTTTTCCACTGTGGAAAAAGTTTTGACAGCAGTGCAATTGGCAATTTTTAAAGAACATGCACTGTCGCAGGGAAAACACATTTTGGTTGTTACTCAGTATCCTGCCTTGGAGGCAGTGAAAAAAGCCAGTGTACCAAATTCAAAGACTTTGCACCCGAGGTGGATACAATGGGCCTCGTCCTTGACCTCTCCGGATGTCATGTTCGTTTTTGATTCCTCTTTGCAGACTCGGGAGTTTTTGCAGTATGAATTTGTTCATCTGCTCCTCTGACCATGCGACCACTGGAGGAGTTCGATTGTATCATATACACTGACGGTTCAGTGCAACTGGCTACGGGTTCAAGGCACGCCTATTCTTCTGCCTGCGCAATAGTAGTTTGTACTATGGTGGTTGGTGAATTCAAGTCTGATGTCGTGCATACACAGACATTGGGGGACTGTACCGCCCAATTGGCAGAGCTTCGTGCTTTGATGCTTGCATTGGAGTACGTGGATCCTAGTGTGACTACTCTTGTCATAAGTGACTCTTACTACTGTGTTCAATCATACAATGACTCCAACGGTCACACAATAAAACATAAAATGATCTGGGTTCGAGTGGCTAAACTTAAAGAACGGCTCCCACTCGTGTTTGAGATTCATACTCTAGGTCACCAGCGTGTTGGAGTTCACGCTGTTGGAAATAGTCTTGCCGATGAAGCGGCCAAGAAAGCAGTTGGGACATACACAGTAGCAGCAGTTACATGTTCCAAAAGTAAGATTGATGATGGCATATTGGCAGCTATTGCCCCATCAGAGAAGGGAGGTAATTTTCCCAAAAGGTTTCCCTTCTAAATACTCTTATCATTTAAGTCCTGATAAAGTTCCTTATGTGAGAATTATCGACGTTGGTGACAGGTTGATTCCCAACGCGGACTACAGGCAGACTTTGATTACAGCAGCTCACGAGTGCATGGCCTCAGCGCATGCCGGCGTGTCATCTACTGTATCTCTCCAACAACAGCGTTACTGGTGGCGTGGATTGTACAAACAGATGCGTGATTATGTCCTTCATTGTGACATTTGACAGCAGATTAAACCTACTACTGCTGCACGCCCGTCCCAGACACAGTTGTACATATCTAATAACCCACTTGGGTGTGTTTATTTAGATCACTGCAGTCCTTTCTCCTCTGATACTGCGTAGAAGTACATAACTTAGTAGCAGTTGATTCTTGGACGCACTTTGTGTGGGTGTGGCCCCAAAGGAGTGCTGATTCTCGAACTGTCGTAAGGGATTTGCGTGTCCTTGTGGAAATTTTTGCATGTGGAACCTTCCATTTGAACCAGAGTCCGGCGTTTGCCTCTAAGGCATACAAGGATGCCATGTGTTCATTGGGGGTCCAAGTCAAATTTTCGTCTCCATATCGGCCTGAGGGCAACAGTGTTGTGGAGTGGATGAACCGTGACTTAAAGCAATCCTTGACAGTTAGGGTATTAGGTACAGGCCGGAACTGGCCAGCCCACCTCAATAGCGGTCAGCGTGCACTTAATAATCTCCCTAGAAGGTCTCTGGATAAGCAGACCCCATATGAAATGCTCTTTGGTATCAAAATGTTTGTTCCGGACTTTGAAGGTCTAGACCAAGCGGTGTCTGCCGCTCCCTCTGACGTAGATGAACATTGTACTGTTTTCCAGAATCTACAAAAGACCCGTGACTGTCTTGCAAAGGAACATTTACCCTCCACATCTGATGCTGTGTTGCAGATCCCGGTAGTTGGCTAGATACCCCAAGTTGGTGAATTGGTCCGAGAAAAGGTCGCAAACAAGGAGTTTGGCCCCTCATATCATGCTCCAGTTCCTGTGCTTGGCGTGCAGCATACAAGAACAGTAATTTTACCTCCCCTTCCTGGTCAGAAGGAAAACAGGTACATCTCCATTGACAATGTCAAACTACACAGAGTGGCCGATTCTTCTTAGTATGACACCTGCGGTCTCTTGTCCAGCTATGCTGCGAAACTTTGTTCTGGTCCCGACAACTGCTCCCGGGCCTGATGTTGCCATCATGATGACTACCGTTACGAATCCTTTATTGAATCCACAGGCTACTGATCCTCTTGATGATTATTATTTATTTGTTATTATTATTTGTGTGTTTTATAAAGCGCGCAGCTACCCCAACGGGGTGTCCCGGCGCTAATGCTCAGGATACTGGATCTTACCGGAGGATACGATTAACAGAAAAGAAAGGTCTTAAGAGATTTACGGAATGGCAGTTCCTCATGCGCAGAGAGATCGGAAGTTTGTTCCACCGAGAGGAAGCACACACTTGAAATGTTCTTCCGCCAGAGCGTACTTTTTAAAATCTGGGAGTTACAAGTAGTAGCTTGGATTTGGAGCGTAAATTTCAGGAATTACTATAGGGACGAAGGCACGATGAGAGATAGGCAGAACCGCGTCCTTTTGTGGCCCCATGAGCCAAAGTCAAAGCTTTGAACTCCACCCTTTTGTGGATCGGTAGCCAATGTAGCTTACGCAAATGAGGGGAGATATGTTCTCGGAGAGAGATGCTACAGACTAGCCGAGCAGCGGCGTTTTAGACTATCTGCAATCTGTGGCACAGGCCTGAAGATAATCCAAGGTATAAACCATTGGCATAGTCCAAATGAGATGTAATAAGGGCCTGAACAATTGTTTTTCTGGTATTACTGGGTAAGTAGTTGATGAATTTTTTTATCAACCTAATTTTTTGGAAACAGGCTGCGGAGACCGTATGAATTTGGCAATGGAAAGAAAGACACGTATCCCATCTAACACCCAGGTTTCTTACTGATTCCTTAGGGAGGGGAGCGGGACTCAAATCCACCGGCCACCAGAGGTTCGAATCCAAAGGACAGGGTTGATTAAAGAAATGAACATCGGTCTTTCCTGCGTTCAGTCTCAAAAAGTTGTCATCCATCCAGTTAGAAATGTCTCTGAGACAATTTTTCAGGCGATCAAAGGTGGTCAGGTTAAAACCATCATAGGAAAAAAGAAGCTGGATGTCATCAGCGTACGATGTCATCTTAATTCTAGTCTGGGATATTAACTCAGCCAGGGGGGAAGAGTAAACGTTAAATAGGAGGGGACTCAGCGAGGAGCCCTGCGGCACTCCCCATTTAAGTGGGCGACTGGTAGAGGTGTAGGGAGGGGTAAACACTTGTTGAGTGCGATTGGACAAAAAATAAACAATCCAATTGAGTGCTATGCCCTGAAAGCCTATGGCACTGAGACGGTTGAGCAAGATCGGGTGGGTGATGGTGTTGAATGCTGCAGAAAGATCCAGCAGCACCATCACCGCCCTTGAACCCTTATCTGGCGTCCACCGCACGGAGTCGGCCATCTCTATCAGAGCCGACTCAGTACTGTATCCGGACCAAAACCTGTGTTGGGAATTATGAAATAGCACATTTGATTCGATGAAGCCTGCGAGCTGTTGGTGCACCAGTCTTTCAAGGATCTTAGCTGGGGCTGGAAGTTAGGAAATGGGCCTGTAGTTAGCCGGGTTATCGGGGTCAGCGTTGACCTTCTTCAGAATGGGAACAAGGAGGGCATGTTTCCATGACTCTGGATAAACACCGGTACGCAGAGAGGCATTCCAGATACTGTTACGGTGGGGATTGAGAAGTATAGCAAGGGCTTTGTATTGATTAGCCGGCCAGGGGTCGTTAGGCGACCCTGACTTGCATTTGTATAGTTCTTGGAGGGAACGATCTTCGGTGATTTCCTGAAATTCAGCAAAGATTGAGGTTGGTGCTGGGGGTACCGATGACACTTCCCTGATATCATGACTATCAGTAATGGGGAAGGAGTCATAGATTAAGGCTATTTTCTCCTCAAAGTAATCGGAGAGCCGTGTGCAAAGAGTTTGGAACACTGGTGGTCGCCGGTTAAGAGCCTGGGGGTCAGTGAAAGTTTTGACCATTTTAAAATCTCCCTGGAAGAGCCATGAGCCTGATTGATTTTTTCTGAGAGGTGACATTGTTTATGATTAATAATCTTTTTCCGATAATCTTTTAGAGAGGCTCTGTATTTTAGTTTACTATCTGCTGAATAGGACTGTCTCCAGCTGCGTTCAAGAGATTTCCATGCAGACTTATATTTACGCAGGTCATCAGAATACCAGGGTGCAGCAGGGGCTGAGCGATAGGTTTTAATAGGCCGAAGTGGGGCAATAGAATCGATGGCTGAAGACACCTAATTATTAAAATTGTCTAGACGGGAATCCAGGTCTAAGGCACCTGGTGGTTCAGCAGAGGGGAGATGATCCAATAAACATTCCGATGAAATCTTACTCCAGTTTCTGCCAAACTCCTTAGCCAGTATCCTAGGAATGTCTAGTGATAACTTCCTATCCACTCTGGATGACTGTGGATTAATTCAACTAGTTACTATTTCCACACATAGGGCTGGACATACGTTGGACCTTATCTGCTCTAACCTCCCTGATATTACAATCGGTGACCCTAGTCCAGTGATCCGGTCCGATCACTATTTTATTCCTTTTTCTATTCTAGTGCTCCACCGCGATAGACATAGGATGATACTGAGAACACTTTTCCCACAGATTTATCCATGCCTGATTTAGAGACCTGTGTGGCTAATCAATCACGTTTTTCATGTGACACTGACTCTACCAGATCAAAGTCTTCCTCAAAAGTTTCAATTTTGGCTATTTGGTTCGAAAAAATTGTTTGATTCCTCCTTGGACTTCCATTTGGCTGGTGCTTTTTTCAATTTTTTTGTTTATGTCCATTGGATTTGTGGTATATTTTTTCCGTCTTGTGAATGGCCACTATATTATAGAAAGAACTACGATTAGATTAATTGATGGAACTTTGACCCCTCACTCCTCGCCACACAGAATGAAGAGGGACCAGACTTTCATGACTATCACTGCTTGGCCTGTATTAGATGGGATTGTATGGGATGCTATCAAACCTCAGATTCACGGACCCACAGAGGTTATTAATGTCCCTAATGTACTTCGTGTTTCAATGGGGGATGTGGTTAAACAAAATACACGCTCTGATGATTGGAACGTCCAAGCCGTAGAGGCTCTTTTTTCTGATTTGAAATATTACGCTGCTGAAGATTTGTACTTAGATTCTGCTAAATATGGTGATTTGTTCTGTTACCAACACTATGGCAATCATTTTCTGCACAAAGCAAACACATTTAGGAATGTAGTAAATTGCACACAATGGGAACATTGTCCCGCTACCGTTGAAGGAAGCTCTAAAACTCTTTGGAAAAAGTTTTCTTACTTTACAGGTTTAAATCAGTCACACCCTGATGCATTTTTGTTTAAGATGACTGAAAAGTCTTCTTCCAAAGTTAGACTTACCCACACGAAGTTATTATATTCAAAGTCCTTTATCGACCAAGTGGCTGTAGCTGTGGAAAGATACTATTGATCTTAAATCTGTTTGGGGTTCTAAAGATTGGCAAGTGCACGGCACTGAAGCTTTGCATCGGGCATGTCTCATCCCGAACCATATGTTGTTTCTGAATTCTACTATTTCACAAACCACCTGCTTTGGATTGGCAATGTCTAAAAAATTAAATGCTCCTTCTTTTCCTGGTTTGGGAGAATACTCCAATTGGAATAATCACACCAGTAGGTCCCTTAGTGAGTTACAGACTCATTTACAAAATTCGTCCTTTAACATTTCCAGTTTGAATCCCTGGTTCCCTTGACTGGTTATTATGGCAAAAAAGTGCAGATTCGTGCCAACATTGTTTTCAGGGTTTAACACCTGGCTATATACAGTTTAGGGTAGTTCCCCGTTTTGAGAGTGACCATTCTGTCACTACCTATTCTGTAGGCAAGCTATGTCAGTTCTGGTTCAAGCACTCCACCTTAGCGTCAGTTTTTTGTCTAAATTGACTGACGCCGTTGACTTGAATTACTTTTTAAAAGGTCCTGCAACAGGCAGGTCCAAAAGATGGACTCATGCAGTTTATAACAAAGTTTGGAAACTGTCCCAAATTAAAGCTGCTTCTAGGTTAAGAGCTATTGATCAAGCTAATTTAGAAAAGGTGCTTGCAGTTGTAGATAATAGCATTAATAAACTTTCTTCCCGAATTTACACATTAGATAATATTGTTTCTTCTGTTGTTGATATTGTGCAAGATGAAGTCACAGTCCTGTACCGTGGTCAAAATCAATTGCGTTCTATTATGCAGTTCACATAGAATTTACAAACATTGAAGGCTGGGAAAGTGTCTTGGGACTATATGAACACTTCTTCACTGTTTTTACCATTTAATCTGACTGTTAAATAACAATTCATGTCAATGAAAGATGCTACATTTGTACTTTTGCTCATATTGAAAAGTAAGCACCCTTACCATCTTCTGTGGCAGAGACAAATTCTGCAGAGTAGCTTATTCATGGGTTAATAACGTTACCTTCCCGCTGTTTAAATTTGAAGCTTGCATGAAACACTATGCCATAGGCAGGTATGAACCATTGGGTAGTGCATATCTCCATGAGGTTTGGTCTCTTCCGTTCACCGATAGGTGTCTGAGGGAGGGTAAAGAAGTTTACATAAAAGTTGAAGATTGCACTTCCCCCCCTGATCACTCATTGGTCTGTAGGAATATATATTTACTCGGTTCCTGTAATTCAGATGCCCGAATTTGGCCTGTATTTTAAAAGGGACACCCAAACCGGCTGTAATACCTACTTTCACGTTATTAGCAAACAGTAGTTATTTAATGAAGAGTGCTGTGGTATGCTGGCAGGGATTCTGTACATAGTAACTGTTTCCCAACGTGTTGTCTGTTTTAAGAATGTCGTGTTTCCTCCTCCACATGGGAAGCTCGATATATCCATCTGGCCTTCCATTCCGACCTTGAAAGCAGAGTTCAACAAGATGAGTCGAATAAGGGCTCTTTTGTCTCAAAAAGAATTCGCCCTTACATCTGCGCGTGAAACATTCGTCATTCACGTGGCTAATAATCGTACCGAGGTACATGCCTTATTAAATACTGATCTCCCCCTGCATTTTGGGGCAATTAATTCACACTATATTCAATGCCTCCTCGACCACGGGCTTGGCACACTTTTTTAAGTAGTAAGTTCTGGCCTTGGGACCTCATTCCAAATTATATTCGGTGTGATACCAACATTTTTTCATTCTATTTTTTCCAGCCTATTTGGCGGTTTCCTGTTAATTGTCGCCTTGGCTGCTGGTGTACTCCTGTTGATTTACTTACTCCAAAATGGTTGCACATTCTGTGCCCCATGACAATCTGCCCCGGCTGCTCCAACTTCGTAACCAGATGCTTGAATACTATGGATCGCTACCTCTGGGGACTCTGAGTGTGGCGTATGGTTTATCTTTCCGTTTTTTGTACTTCACATGCGTGCAGCAAGTTTTCCACTGTCTTGATTGCAGTTTTGAATGGGCTCTGGATTTGTGTCTCTGCAACATGGTTTTGGAAAAGGTGATGGACAGAGTTTCTGAATGATGCAGAATACTCTTACCAAGTCAATAGATCATGGTTTTAATCCATCACTGTTTTTTAGCTCACTGCACCATCCCAGCTCAGAACCTGGCTATATGCAAATTAGTCTGTTCCTGTCCCAGTGCATGATGGGAACAGGGCAAACCAAACTACCAAGCCAATTCTTATACTGGGAAGGAAACAAGCTTCCGGGGACCGGTTTCTGGCATCACAGCCTTCTTCGGCCCGGCTTGCCTGAATCCTGATGGTGCAATGAGCAAGGGACTCACGTCTGAGTATACCCTCCCACACAAAGGGGTCGATTAGGATGGCGGTTTTTCCGCATCCTCCGGGCCGGCGGAAGTGTCCGCCGGCCTGGAGGATGCGGAAAAACCGCGGCGGAGACTCCAAAGACCCACCGCCAAATTAGGATGGCTGGTGGGTCTGATAATCTGTCCGCCGCTTTTCCGCCGCGGTCGGAAGGCGACCGCGGCGGAAAAGCACTAACATGTCTGGCGGTGTCTATCAGACACCGCCAGGCATATTAGGATGTCTGAAAATATATGCTTTTCCGCGGCGACTTTACCGCCGTGGAAAAGCATACGGACCTTCACTTCGGGGGCCCGTTGCGGGCCCCCTGGGTGAAGGTGGGGTGGGAGGTGCACATGGGGGGTACCTATGGTACCCCCGCTGCATTTGCGTGCACAATGCAGCAGGCACCGCGCGGTGCCTGCCGCTTTGTGCACGCAAATGCTGTGCATGGATTTTTTACATTGCGGCGGATGCAGCTTGAAGCTGCACCCGCCGCAATGTTAGAGATGGAGGATGTGACCGCCACACTGGCGGTCACATCCTAATTTGATCGGAGGGAACGCCGCAGCCCATGCGGACGTTCCCTCCTCCTCAGGGGTCGCGGACGGACTCAAGTCCGTCCGCGATCCTAATCGACCCCATAGTGTGGATAAAATCGATTTTGGAAAAGGTGATGGACAGAGTTTCTGAATGATGCAGAATACTCTTACCAAGTCAATAGATCATGGTTTTAATCCATCACTGTTTTTTAGCTCACTGCACCATCCCAGCTCAGAACCTGGCTATATGCAAATTAGTCTGTTCCTGTCCCAGTGCATGATGGGAACAGGGCAAACCAAACTACCAAGCCAATTCTTATACTGGGAAGGAAACAAGCTTCCGGGGAACGGTTTCTGGCATCACAGCCTTCTTCGGCCCGGCTTGCCTGAATCCTGATGGTGCAATGAGCAAGGGACTCACGTCTGAGTATACCCTCCCACACATAGTGTGGATAAAATCGATTTTGTGCGCTGGGGATGCCCAGACGTGGGTCCCAGGCACTCCACACCACTTGGAGTCAAGCTAGCCGGGCTGAAGAGAGGTGTTACCTCGAAACCGGTCCGGTCCTCGGATGCTTGATTCCGTTCTGGGAAGGACATGGCTTTTGTAGTTCGGACTGGACTGTTCCCATGGGGCAACAGGGTCAGAGCTGATTTGCATATCGCCATTGTCTAACCCAGGGTGGTGTGGAGTGCAAAAAAACGATGGATTTGGGCCCAGATCTTTTGACTGGGGGAGTGTGTGACATTGATCCACATTCAGTCCATCACTTGTTGTTTTTGCAATTGCCGCCCTAAGTGCGCTGGGGATGCCCAGACGTGGGTCCCAGGCACTCCACACCACTTGGAGTCAAGCTAGCCGGGCTGAAGAGAGGTGTTACCTCGAAACCGGTCCGGTCCTCGGATGCTTGATTCCGTTCTGGGAAGGACATGGCTTTTGTAGTTCGGACTGGACTGTTCCCATGGGGCAACAGGGTCAGAGCTGATTTGCATATCGCCATTGTCTAACCCAGGGTGGTGTGGAGTGCAAAAAAACGATGGATTTGGGCCCAGATCTTTTGACTGGGGGAGTGTGTGACATTGATCCACATTCAGTCCATCACTTGTTGTTTTTGCAATTGCCGCCCTAAGTGCGCTGGGGATGCCCAGACGTGGGTCCCAGGCACTCCACACCACTTGGAGTCAAGCTAGCCGGGCTGAAGAGAGGTGTTACCTCGAAACCGGTCCGGTCCTCGGATGCTTGATTCCGTTCTGGGAAGGACATGGCTTTTGTAGTTCGGACTGGACTGTTCCCATGGGGCAACAGGGTCAGAGCTGATTTGCATATCGCCATTGTCTAACCCAGGGTGGTGTGGAGTGCAAAAAAACGATGGATTTGGGCCCAGATCTTTTGACTGGGGGAGTGTGTGACATTGATCCACATTCAGTCCATCACTTGTTGTTTTTGCAATTGCCGCCCTAAGTGCGCTGGGGATGCCCAGACGTGGGTCCCAGGCACTCCACACCACTTGGAGTCAAGCTAGCCGGGCTGAAGAGAAGTGTTACCTCGAAACCGGTCCGGTCCTCGGATGCTTGATTCCGTTCTGGGAAGGACATGGCTTTTGTAGTTCGGACTGGACTGTTCCCATGGGGCAACAGGGTCAGAGCTGATTTGCATATCGCCATTGTCTAACCCAGGGTGGTGTGGAGTGCAAAAAAACGATGGATTTGGGCCCAGATCTTTTGACTGGGGGAGTGTGTGACATTGATCCACATTCAGTCCATCACTTGTTGTTTTTGCAATTGCCGCCCTAAGTGCGCTGGGGATGCCCAGACGTGGGTCCCAGGCACTCCACACCACTTGGAGTCAAGCTAGCCGGGCTGAAGAGAGGTGTTACCTCGAAACCGGTCCGGTCCTCGGATGCTTGATTCCGTTCTGGGAAGGACATGGCTTTTGTAGTTCGGACTGGACTGTTCCCATGGGGCAACAGGGTCAGAGCTGATTTGCATATCGCCATTGTCTAACCCAGGGTGGTGTGGAGTGCAAAAAAACGATGGATTTGGGCCCAGATCTTTTGACTGGGGGAGTGTGTGACATTGATCCACATTCAGTCCATCACTTGTTGTTTTTGCAATTGCCGCCCTAAGTGCGCTGGGGATGCCCAGACGTGGGTCCCAGGCACTCCACACCACTTGGAGTCAAGCTAGCCGGGCTGAAGAGAGGTGTTACCTCGAAACCGGTCCGGTCCTCGGATGCTTGATTCCGTTCTGGGAAGGACATGGCTTTTGTAGTTCGGACTGGACTGTTCCCATGGGGCAACAGGGTCAGAGCTGATTTGCATATCGCCATTGGCTAACCCAGGGTGGTGTGGAGTGCAAAAAAACGATGGATTTGGGCCCAGATCTTTTGACTGGGGGAGTGTGTGACATTGATCCACATTCAGTCCATCACTTGTTGTTTTTGCAATTGCCGCCCTAAGTGCGCTGGGGATGCCCAGACGTGGGTCCCAGGCACTCCACACCACTTGGAGTCAAGCTAGCCGGGCTGAAGAGAGGTGTTACCTCGAAACCAGTCCGGTCCTCGGATGCTTGATTCCGTTCTGGGAAGGACATGGCTTTTGTAGTTCGGACTGGACTGTTCCCATGGGGCAACAGGGTCAGAGCTGATTTGCATATCGCCATTGTCTAACCCAGGGTGGTGTGGAGTGCAAAAAAACGATGGATTTGGGCCCAGATCTTTTGACTGGGGGAGTGTGTGACATTGATCCACATTCAGTCCATCACTTGTTGTTTTTGCAATTGCCGCCCTAAGTGCGCTGGGGATGCCCAGACGTGGGTCCCAGGCACTCCACACCACTTGGAGTCAAGCTAGCCGGGCTGAAGAGAGGTGTTACCTCGAAACCGGTCCGGTCCTCGGATGCTTGATTCCGTTCTGGGAAGGACATGGCTTTTGTAGTTCGGACTGGACAGTTCCCATGGGGCAACAGGGTCAGAGCTGATTTGCATATCGCCATTGTCTAACCCAGGGTGGTGTGGAGTGCAAAAAAACGATGGATTTGGGCCCAGATCTTTTGACTGGGGGAGTGTGTGACATTGATCCACATTCAGTCCATCACTTGTTGTTTTTGCAATTGCCGCCCTAAGTGCGCTGGGGATGCCCAGACGTGGGTCCCAGGCACTCCACACCACTTGGAGTCAAGCTAGCCGGGCTGAAGAGAGGTGTTACCTCGAAACCGGTCCGGTCCTCGGATGCTTGATTCCGTTCTGGGAAGGACATGGCTTTTGTAGTTCGGACTGGACTGTTCCCATGGGGCAACAGGGTCAGAGCTGATTTGCATATCGCCATTGTCTAACCCAGGGTGGTGTGGAGTGCAAAAAAACGATGGATTTGGGCCCAGATCTTTTGACTGGGGGAGTGTGTGACATTGATCCACATTCAGTCCATCACTTGTTGTTTTTGCAATTGCCGCCCTAAGTGCGCTGGGGATGCCCAGACGTGGGTCCCAGGCACTCCACACCACTTGGAGTCAAGCTAGCCGGGCTGAAGAGAGGTGTTACCTCGAAACCGGTCCGGTCCTCGGATGCTTGATTCCGTTCTGGGAAGGACATGGCTTTTGTAGTTCGGACTGGACTGTTCCCATGGGGCAACAGGGTCAGAGCTGATTTGCATATCGCCATTGTCTAACCCAGGGTGGTGTGGAGTGCAAAAAAACGATGGATTTGGGCCCAGATCTTTTGACTGGGGGAGTGTGTGACATTGATCCACATTCAGTCCATCACTTGTTGTTTTTGCATCTGCAACATGGTGTCTCCTAACCCAGTATATGATCTACTAATGAGCCCCTTAGTTGCTCATGAAATAGACTGTTCTGGAGTCAGGATTAGGGCCTGCACAGCAGCCCATAGAATCCTAAGCAATTGGAATATATGGACTGCTGCCACTGATTTCTTGGCGCGCAGTTATCTCGAAGAGCACAAGAGTTGGCCTCTAATGGTGCTGGAGGCTCCGGCTGTTGAGGAACATGTGTGTTCTTTTCCATTGCTAAATTGGATGGCTGAAATGTTCACTGACGAAAACAACGACTTCCTGTTAGAGGCGGTTGCAACGTCCTGTGGCTATACGCTGTTGGATTGAAGTGAAACTTTTTTCTCTGCTTCATGGACACGTAGTGGACTCGTGATTATTTCATTAATTTTTTTTTCTTCTTTGCTCTTTTTAGGTGTGTTAACAACATGCACACCTGATGGATTTTGTAATTTTTCTAGTTACTAATTCGGATTGTACTCCAAATTATTCAGTGTGGGGAAATTTTGAACTGGGTTCTCTCTCATTCAAACTTGAACTCTGCGGTATAGAAATGTCCCTGCTATTGTGCGTTCTCCGATCAAGGGAGGGTGTAGTGAGGGCTGGGCCTTGTTGCGTGCATTACTATTTTAGCATAGGCTTATTAGAAGTTTAAACGCCATTTTACCTTTTCGCTGCTTTTGCACACGACACTACACATAAATGTTGTTGTAAGTTAGGCTGCGTGAAATGCTTCACATGAGAATGGCTTGTTTTTAGCATTCCGAGACTTACATTGAGACTCTAGTCTGCACACAGTGTTCTAAAGCCTCCAAGGTTATCATAACAAGGTAGCTGTTGTTCGGGCTGATCGGCTCACGTTTTAGCAATAACATACACGCAGCTGCCGCAAACGTGAATCTGGTGCCTTTAATAATGCACTGTAAGCATGATTTCAGGCACTTGGAAGACTCCAGTTTTTCCAGAGAGACAGAGAGCTCTTGCAGATCCTGATGTGATACATTTCTGCTGATCCTAGAGGTATGGGGTCACCCGCACAAGCCTGAGTCCTTCTATATTTTATAAAACATAGTTCCTATCTAGGGAGGGTGTTATACTAGGCACTATAAGACCAGTTTTCACCATTATTGTAATATGATTTCTCCTTTTGTGTTTTATGGAATTGTAACAATGCTGACCATATTATTTCTGATTGTATGTCTGCTTATGTTAGCAAAAATACTGCATCTTAGAGCACGTCGTTAAAATAAATATTTTAACTTTGCCTCTGTCTCTTTTTACTCCTGTTGTGGACTGGTATGAGAGTATAACGAAAGAGTGTTCTTGCTTCCCACCATTCCTGAGTATAACCTAAGTCGCATGTTCTGGGTTATCTAATCATTGGTTCCTTTGCTATAGGATGAAGAGCTAATGTGACACTGATGCTAGCTGGTTAGGGTTTCTAGGCACGAGGTGAGTTTTTTGGTACGCCACAATTCACTGAGGTCCTGAGTCTCTGTGCACAGTTCTGTGTAGGAGCAGAATCCCTGCAACACATTTTCTAGTGGCTAAGTGGATTTTTACGAGATTGACCTTGAGACCCACTGAACCTAATGAGTCCAAAACATTACATAAGGTTGTATGACAGAGGCAGTCATGGCTGAACCACGCATGCCTCTACAACGCAGTTCCAACCTCAAATGCGACTTAACCATGCATTTGTTTACTATGTATGCCTTTACAACGATTTTTGTTGCAAAGGTTTGACTGCTAAATTAATATGTGTGGTAATTTCAAAACCAGCAAATCCAACTCGCTCCACTCAGAAACACAAGATGCAATCCAATAGGCCCCAATGCTGGTGATTTGCTATTTCCAAACTAGGTCTAAAACCACCCTTACTGTGGATCGATTTTCCCAAAAATGTTCATACACACAGCAGGCATCCCCAACCATCAGAAGCCGCATTCACCTGGAGCAACTGAAACCACCCCAAAAGTATTTCTCAAGAACCTCCAAAATGGGCCCATTGGATAAAATTGGACACCAGCATCTCAGAAACAATTGCTTTTCTACTAGTTCCACTTGTTCGATCTTTTGCAAACTTGGAGGGACACAAGTCCCACTTGTCCCCAAATACCTACCAAGCTGCATCCGATCGATTTACAGGAATGGGTATGACTTTTGACCTAAAAAACCCCACCTGCACCCATTCAAAAACAAGAAAAATTCTGCCAAAACAAGTCAAAAACCAAATTTCAGCCAAACCTTGCTAACTCCTATATGTGCAAAACTGAAATGGCCCCTGAGTCCTAACTCAAGGAGCCCTAACCCAATCTAACCTTAAGCCCTAAAAACTACCCTGACCACCCCCAAAACCAACAACTCCACCCCAAACCCGACCCCTGCCCCTCTACCTGTCCGCGTTGACCTTTCTTTCTTACCGCTTCCTGTTCATCTCCCTGCCTATGCAACATTCAGACCGCGCACTGCCTTAAACATGCATATGTGTGGTTAAGGTAAGCATGGTTCCGCTTGCAGGTAACGACATGCCTGTCTCAGACCGCGTTGTTAAGGCAGTTACCATTGTATACGTGTTGTAGATGTGTACTCTGGAACCCATAAAGGATTAGTGTTGAATTAGTATAGTGGAATATGGAATTTGAGAAGTGAACATGTTAGTCTGTTATTTGGATTGAAAAGGATAGCGGTGGGATAGTCAAGGTTTTTTTGTGAGGTCATAGCAGTAGGAGGAGGCTTTTGGATGAGTAAAAGGGGGTTTGGAGGGGAAGTGTCAGAGAGAAGAGTTTAGAAAGGTTTGCTTTGGGGATCGGTATAGTAAAAGATGTCAGATGATGTCCGCGTTGACCTTTCTTTCTTAACGCTTCCTGTTCATCTCCCTGCCTATCCGACATTCAGACCGCGCACTGCCTTAAACATGCATATACGTGGTTAAGGTAAGCAAGGTTTCGCTTGCAGGTAAATGACATGCCTGTCTCAGACCGCGTTGTTAAGGCAGTTACCATTGCATACGTGTTGTAGATGTGTTTACCATGAGGGACTGTATATAACAATGTCATCAATGTAGGTGGCATCTTCCACTTCAGGAGCCCCTCCAGTGATGACACTCTGATGACAGTCGGTGTCCAAGAGAGCCACAATGGGATCCCCGTTCACTTCCATTGTATTGTATTGTAATTGCATTTATATAGCGCTTACTACCCAGACGAGGTGTCAAATCGCTTTTTCGATGAGTAGCACGCTACTCCAGGACCCATAAAGGATTAATGTTGAATTAGTATAGTGAAACATGCAAGTACATTTTAAGTAGCAGATAGGGTAGTCAGTTATTTGGATTCGGAAGGATAGTAGAAGGATAGAGGAGGGAAATAAAGGTTTGTATTTATATAGAGCTTGTCACCCCTGATGGGGTGTTGAAGCACGCTTCTCCAGAAACCCATAAAAAATTTGTGGTGAATTAGTATGGTGAAATATGAAAGTAATTTGAGTGGTGGATACTAGTCAGTTATTTGGAGTGAGAAGGATAGTGGAGGGATAGAAGGGGAAGAAAGGTTTGCATTCAAATAGCGGCTGTTACCGCTGATGGGTGTTGAAGTGCTTTTCTGGCGTGTAGCATGCTACTCCGGAACCCATGAAGCATTAGTGTTCAAAATTAGTATAGTGAAATATGAAGTAATTTGAGTGGTGCATATGTTATTCAGTTATTTGGATAGAGGAGAGTAGGTGGTGGGATAGAAGAGGGAAAGAGGTTTGTATTTATATAGCTCTTGCTATCCCTAATGGGGTTTTAAAGCGCTTTTTTGGCGAGTATCACACTACTCTGGAACTCATACGGATTAGCATTGAATTAGTATGGGGAAACATGAAATTATTTTGAGTAGTGTATATGTCAGTCATTTATTTGGATAGAGAAGGGTAGGCAGCAGGATAGAAGTGGGAAAGAGGTTTGTAATTATATATCGCTTCTAACCCTGATGGGGTGTTGAAACGCTTCATTGGCAAGTAGCACGCTACTCTGGAACCCATAAAGGATTAGTGTTAAATTAGTATAGTGGAATATGGAACTTGAGAAGTGAACATGTTAGACCGTTATTTGGATTGAAAAGGATAGTGGTGGGATAGTCAAGGTTTTTTTGTGAGGTTATAGCAGTAGGAGGAGGCTTTTGGATGAGTAAAAGGAGTTTTGGAGGGGAAGAGTCAGAGAGAAGAGTTTAGAAAGGTTTGCTTTGGGGATCGGTATAGTAAAAGATGTCAGATGATGCAAGGAGGGGTAGAGTAGGAGAGAGTCTAGAAAGGGTTATTTTGGGGATCATAGTAGTGGTATGGGGTTTGGGATAAATGAGAAAGTGGACGTAGAGCATATATTGATAGCTGTACAGGGTGAGAGATAGGGTAGTGCATTGGAAAGAGTAGTAGAGATGAGACAGATAGTTGGGCTAGAAGATATATTGAGAGAGGTAAAGGCTGAGAAATATGGTAGTACATTGGAAATGCTAAATTAGAAGAAAGTGATAACTGTATAGATCCATAAGTACATTGAAAGTATATAAATGCATAAAGGAGGTAGGTATATGTAGTTTAAAGATATTGATAGAGGGACAGGATGAGAAATAGGGTAGTGCATTGTATATGCTTTTTCAGGAGAAAAGTAACTGACACACAGATCCAAGTACATGGAAGGTACATAGATGCACAATGGCAGCAAGTACATGTAGGCCAAAGATGACTTTTTTAATTTTTTATTAACAACATAATTATTGTGCATGTTTATACAAAGCAATACACAAAGATAGGTACATATCTATGGTGAAATAAATGCTTACATACAGTATGCTGCTTTTGTGAGGAAGAGCCAATTCTTGAGTAGTTTTCTGAAGATAAGGTGGTTGTCAGTGGATCTTATGTTGGGGGGTAAAGAGTTCCATAGTTTGGCTGCTTGAACAGAGAAGGATGTGCCACTCATGTTTTTAGGTCTCGCCTAAGCCATTGCGTTAGCAATGCTTTGGCGAGATATAAAGTAGGGACTTTCAAAAATGCTCCCAAATGCTTTTCCAGGCGGATTGCCTACAGTGCATGTGTTTGGCTGCGTGCACATCGCACACCATTTGGCAGCCTGTGAGCTTCAGACTTCAAAGACTTCAAAGGAATCTGCTCCCCCGCCCCCTCCGCGCAATGCCAGAGCTTGTTTAGGACTTGGGCTGTTTTCCGGCCTTATTGCAATTACATTTTCCTTAGCCGACTCACGCTAGTGCTGCTTTCTATGCTTTCCAAATAATGTCTCGAGATTACTTGCCCTGCTGGGTTTTACATTTCTCATTCTCCTTACACTTCCACCTCTCTCCGATTTCCCCTCCACCGCTCCACGTACGAGTAGACGAGTGTCCTGTGGCATTACCTCATTCAGACACTGACACGTTTTCAATAAAACTGGCATTTTGTCACTTAGCTTCTTTTTGAACTTGAATAAACTGAAACCTCCCTTTCTGCCTACAAGCCGTACTTTTAAAAGTGCATCTCATTTGTTTTACGACGGGGATATCTAAAATCATCTAGGTTTTTGAGAGGACGTGTCTTTGTCAAGATTTCTGCTGAAAACATCTTCTGTGCATCTGCAAACTGCCTGCGCTCCGGTGGGTGAGTCAGAGGGGACCGGATTGTGGATCTGTTGCTGCGGCAGATGCTCACAAGCTGAGCACTTCCTAGAAGTGCCTGCGGCATTTAAATCCTGGCACTCTGCCCACTTTCCATGCAGCCGCTTTATTTTACAGCCAAGAGATCTGACTAGAGCTGCACGGAGCAAGGAGGATTCTTGGGTGAGTGCCCTTATGGCAGTGCTTGTTACTTCTTCCATCCCCTCAGTATGCTCCTCTGCAGCCACATGGAGGCCTGCCTCTTGTCTGCCAATCTTGCAGCCGTCCTTCCTTTTGCCCCTCCCCTCTCTGTAGTGGGATTAGGTGTTCCAGTGATATTTTTATGAGGTGGCCACACACGGGTGCATGGAGTTACCAAACCTCTTTAGTAACCACAGCGTAATTCACAATAAGTGCTTATTGTAAAGCCATTGCGGCTGTTGATTGTCATGTTGGATTCACAGAGTTCGCTTCCAGCACACCCCAAGACGTTATGGAAGGGACACAGGAGATCGCACTCAGTGATGCATGAAATAGTTTAAGCTTCTCTTACATTATAGTTCAAAGGGGTGTCTGAAAGGCTTATGGTGCCAAAGAGACTGCTCTATTCTAAAAGAAGAGTAATTTACAAGATGAAGATTGGCCACCTACAACCACATTAATCATATTGTTTTTGAAGGAGTACCACATGCTTTGCAATTAGTATTTGCCACGCTGAAGCCTCTTCAATGTTTTTACATGCTTACATTATATTTGGAACCCATTAAAACTGGGAAATTGGAAAAGCTGGTGGCCATCGGACCTGTTTCCACCTGCAAATGCAAGTGCTAAAGCCAAAAATCTTGGAATCATTGTAGACAACGACCTAACCTTTGGCCCTCAAATATCTTGTCTTACTGGGAAATGCTTCGGCATCCTTCGGATGCTTAGAAAATTTCTTCCCTTGATTTCAACTAACCATCGTAGGGTCATTGTCCAAGCACTTGTAGGGTCCAGATTGGATTATGCAAATGCCCTTTACTTGGGTCTCCCTAAATATCTGGAAAGGAGACTTCAAGTAGTCCAGAATTCAGCTGCTCGGGCTATCTATGGGCTTCCCAGACGTGCCAGTGCTTCCAACCTGTTGAAAGAACTGCACTGGCTCCCAATAGCCAAGAGAGTCCTCTTTAAAAGCCTGACGTTGACTTATAAAGCCCTCCACGACACTGGCCCTTCCTATATCAGGAAACGTCTTGTCCCTTACATACCCAACAGAGCCCTACGGTCCGCTTCCTTGCTTAAAATGTTAGTCCCGACCATTAAACGTGCTAGACAAGGCGGCCGTTCCTTTCATCACCTGGCTCCCCGTGCCTGGAATGAGCTCCCCCTCTTCCTGAGACAGATGCCCAGCCTTATGGCCTTCAGAAAGGCGCTAAAAACTTGGCTTTTCACTAGATAAGCCCCTGCCTCTCCTTCTGGTCTCTTAGTTATGTTGCCTTCTTTGAAGGACTTCTTCGCCAAAGCGCCGGGACACTCCTTTTGGAGTAGCCGCCGCGCTATAGAAGAATCGGTTAACATAACATAACATAACATAAAACGCCACAGCAGGACCCTCACCTTTTAGTAAGGGGTAATCTTAGTTGAATTAACTGCATTTTAATTTAAGTGCTAAAGCCAGAAATATGACATTCAAGCTCCTGTTAGGTCACCAGAAGTCTTGCTTTTTTACTATCTATCTCCCTCACTCTATCTATCTATCGCACTCACTCACTCTATCTACCGCCCTCACTCTATCTATCTCCCTCACTCTATCTATCACCCTCACTCTATCTATTTATTGCCATCACTCTATCTATCTATCTCCCTCACTCACTCTGTCTATCTATTCTATCTATCTATCTATCTATCGCCCTCACTCTATCAATCTATCGCCCTCACTCTATCTATCTATCGCCATCACTCTATCTATCGCCCTTACTCTATCTATCTATCTATCTATCTATCTATCTATCTATCTATCTCACTCTATCTATCTATCTATCACCCTCACTCTATCTATCTATCGTCCTCACTCTATCTATTTATCGCCATCACTCTATCTATCTCCCTCACTCTGTCTATCTATTGCCCTCACTCTATCTATCTATCTATCTATCTATCTATCTATCTATCTATCTATCTATCTATCTCTCTATCTATCTATCTCCCTCACTCTATCTATCTATCTATCACCCTCACTCTATCTATCTATCTATCGCCCTCACTCTATCTATTTATCGCCATCACTCTATCTATCTATCTCCCTCACTCTGTCTATCTATTGCCCTCACTCTATCTATCTATCTATCTATCTATCTATCTATCTATCTATCTATCGCCCTCACTCTATCTATCTATCGCCCTCACTCTATCTATTTATCGCCATCACTCTATCTATCTCCCTCACTCTGTCTATCTATTGCCCTCACTCTATCTATCTATCTATCTATCTCTCTATCTATCTATCTATCTATATATCTCCCTCACTCTATCTATCTATCACCCTCACTCTATCTATCTATCTATCGCCTGCTACTCTATCGCCCTCACTCTATCTATCTATCTATCTATCTATCTATCTATCGCCTTCACTCTATCTATCTATCGCCATCACTCTATCTATCGCCCTCACTCTATCTATCTATCTATCTATCTATCTATCTATCTATCTCTCTATCTATCTATCTCTCATCTATCTATATATCTATCTATCTATCGCCCTCACTCTATCTATCTATCGCCCACACTCTATCTATCGCCCTCTATCTATCGCCGTCACTCTATCACCCTCTATCTATCTATCGCCCTCACTCTATCTATTTATCGCCATCACTCTATCTCCCTCACTCTGTCTATCTATTGTCCTCACTCTATCTATCTATCTATCTATCTATCTATCGCCCTCACTCTATCTATCTATCTCCCTCACTCTGTCTATCTATTGCCCTCACTCTATCTATCTATCTATCTATCTATCTATCTATCTATCTATCTATCTATCTCTCACCCTCACTCTATCTATCGCCTTCACTCTATCTATCTATCGCCATCACTCTATCTATCTATCGCCCTCACTCTATCTATCTATCTATCTATCTATCTATCTATCTATCTATCTATCTTTCTAGCTCTCTCTCTCCCATCTATCTATCTATCTATCTATCTATCTATCACCCTCACTCTATCTTTCTAGCGCCCTCACTCTATCTATTTATCGCCATCACTCTATCTATCTCCCTCACTCTGTATATCTATTGCCCTCACACTATCTATCTATCTCCCTCACTCTATCTATCTATCGCCTTCACTCTATCTATCTATTGCCATCACTCTATCTATCGCCCTCACTTTATCTATCTATCGCCCTCACTCTATCTATCTATCGCCCTCACTCTATCTATCTATCGCCCTCTATCTATCGCCGTCAATCTATCGCCCTCACTATCTATCTATCGCCTTCACTCTATCTATCTATCGCCATCACTCTATCTATCACCCACACTCTGTCTATCTATCTATCTATCTATCTATCTATCTATCTATCTATCTATCTATCTATCTATCTATCTATCTATCTATCTATCTCCCATCTATCTATATATCTATCTATCTAGTAAGATTTATGCACGGATGACTTGTCTTGGTGGAAGTGGCGCTTTACACAATACAGGTAGATATCCTTGTGGTCAGTATCTAGGTTGTTGGGTGCTTAGGCATGGGTTGTCATCCTAACCCACCAAATTAAAGATAAGAAATTCCAAAGGTAACCTATCACACCAACAAAAATTATTCAATAAACTTATGTAGTTATTTCCAAATTGAACATAAAGACACAATATGACAAAAAATAGAGTTCATTTAATTGTCAAGACTTTTCCCTCAGTCCAGCCAACACGTGTTTCGTCGTTTGGGCGGACACCCACGACTTCCTCAGGGCTGGGAAAAAAAAAGATACAATACGAAGATATATTGGAGTTGCGAGATACACTATCTCGGAAATAAACAGTTTACAGTTCGTCATTCTATTAAACTTATATCCATGCTGTAAAATTGCTTAAACCTTTAAGTAACGTCCCATGATGTCCATACATGCATATGGAGGGGTATACCAGATTGAACAGTTACATCTCCGCGACTGGTACAAATAACGGACTACCTCACAGTTCGTGAAGGTGATTAGCCAATATCTCGTGAAGGTATTCTTATACTGCTATTCTAAGTGCTCACCCCAGTGTTACTTCAAACAGTTGGTGAATATTGATGTGCTTCATGGTGCCTGATTAGTGCAGTCAAATGCCCCAATCAACGGGGTCCCGCTCTATCTATTTGGTGCTGAGTACATATATACTCAGGCTTACCTGATAATTGGTAGTAAATGGCCTGTATGCCTAAATAAATCAAATCAAGACAGGGTATTACTAGTCTAGATATTTTTACATTTGAACCTCATATTGTGCATGTCAAACCAAGGTAAAACATACCTTCCAGCTGGTTATAATTCCGGCCCAGCCTAACGTGGCATGGGCAAATCTCTTTAGCTGCGCTGTGTCGACTTATTTTCTTTGTTATTGCTAGAATCAAAGTGATCAGCAATTATTAACTATGTTCTAAGTGACATTCTGTTATATAAATTGCATATTTGTAATACCTCCAGCTTACCTTAAATAAACGGTAGCTCTAAATCCTCCTGTTATGTCGGAGATCTTTGATTGTGATCCCCGGATGGGTATATTTAAAGCGACCTCCTTCCTCCAATTATTACAGAGAAATGATGTATTTACCTATCCAAGAAAGATCGATATTAGTAATTAGGTACTAATAAATCCCTGATATCCATAGTCACACATGTGACCGTTCTGCATATGGCAGCTTACCTCCAAGTATTACGGAGTTCACAGCGCAGTCCATTCACCGGCTTTCGCCGAACGTGCCGCTCAGTTTCAGAAGCCGGCGTCTGTGACCCGGAAGTCCGATATATCAGCCCCGGGTTCACTAATCAGGTCGGCCCATAGGTCTGGTAGTTTATGTGTAGATCTCGTCCTCCATATTGGAGTGGAGGAAGTATATTGCCGAAACAATATCTTCCTATGTTCCGAGTCTGTGCGTACTTCGCATAATTACTTTCAATACGAATCCTATATTATTACGTGCACCAACAAGTGCAGGGAATATTACTATTTATATATCTTACTTCGTTCGGGTGTTGCGCATAAATAAACAGTACCGGCATGTGCCTCCATTATTAATTATAAGTGAGACTGTCGTGTCGAAAAAAAGAACTGTGAGGTTTACAGGCTAATATTTTGTGCGGATTATACACCATCCTTATTACTGTATATTCACAATCATGAGTGGTAGATGCAAACCACATATATGCATTACGTCCATAAATTGAAATTTGCGACTTATGGTTACATAATTATATGTTCAATATATGTGCCACGTCCACGGATCAAATTCCCGGTAATGGTTCATTAGATATGTACAGACAGCAAATGTGCATTACGTCCGTGGATCATATACATTTACAGTTCTCGATCCACACAAAATTATAAATTGATCACCAAACGTAAATACATTCACAAAACAAAATATTAAGGGTAACACATTGGATGTTAAGATATTTACATATTTACATAGAATTACGGGTTACAGTTAGTAATTATAATATTTATATATGTAGTTACAGCACTACATGCTATGATGATGCCTGGGAATATTTGCTGAGCCTGTCACTATCCTTCCTATAGTATGCGGCATCTAAACTGTTATGTTCATATGTTCGTCATCATATTCTGCTTAGTCCCCCAGATAGTAATGTAATTCCTGATCTGAATTCATCCCATGCTCCACCGCCCGCATGGTCAAAATCCATGAGGCTTCTCTGCGTCTCAACGCCAATTCTCTGTTGCCACCTCTTGGATCATTTCTTACCTGATCGATTGCACAGAAGCTAATTATTTTGTGTCTACCCTGTTTCGAACATTGGTTAACATGTGTGGCCGTGTTATATCGCGTATCTTGGTATTTGATGGCCCTTAAGTGTTCATACATCCTCTCTTTTAGCATCCTCTTTGTGCTACCAATGTAGAAGCTACCACAGACACACTTGATCATGTATATTACAAAACAGCTATTGCAGTTAAGGAATTGTTTGATCCTGAACTCTCTTCCCATATAGTTACTGAAAGTCTTGGTCTTGTTCATTGCCATCGGACATATTTTACAGGTACCACATTTGTAGAACCCAATGCTTTTTTGTGTTAACCAATCAGGCACTTGCTTCAATTTCGGTGGATAGGTTGGGCTTATCCATGATTTGATACTTTTACCCTTTCTGTATGTAATTAGGGGATTTTTAGTGATGTATTTGCTCAGAGCTTTGTCATTGTTCAATACCCACCAATGCTTAAGCATGCTATTCCTCAGAACGATTGCAGCATCATCATAATTGGTGATCAGTCTGATTTTATCATCACCCTTGTTAGATTTCTGTTTATCTCGAAGTGTCAGTTCTCTTGGAGTTCTGTCAATTCTCTGTTCAGCCACAGTGATCATGTCTCTCTTATATCCCCTAGATATAAATCTGTTTTTCATACTGTGTTTGCAATTTACAAAATCCTGCTCTTTGCTACAGTTTCTCCTCGCTCGTGTAAATTCCCCAAACAGAATGGATTGAAGTTGGTGTCTTGGATGTGAACTCCCAGCATGTAAGATAGAGTTACATGCCGTCGGTTTCCTGAAAAGTCTGCTCTGTATTTTATTCTCCTCAATGAACAGTACTAGGTCTAGAAATTCTATTCTATTCGCGTACGAGGGAGAGAACCTAGAGCCCATGGCTACTCCCTGTTTTTGACGGTACCAAGTAGTTTCAAAAAGGAATACATTATTCTGTAATATTAGTTTCATCATATCCATAAGCATTTCCGTGTGTGCCATTAGTACGCAACTTACCAGCATACATTAGGGACACTAAGCATATTCTTAGCATTTTATCGGATGTTTCATGGGAGGAGGGCATGATTATGGCAAGTCTTGATGTCACCTCCTTATACACCAACATAAGAACGGATCTGGGTCTGAGGGCAGCGAGAAAATTCCTAGAAAAACGACCAGCTTCCCAATGGGCACACACGGAAATGCTTATGGATATGATGAAACTAATATTACAGAATAATGTATTCCTTTTTGAAACTCCCTCGTACGCGAACCTGTTTATGGGCAGGTTCGAGGAGGAGTGGATCTGGGGCGCACAAGGCGCAAAGTGGAATCAATATATCATTTATTGGGGAAGATATATTGACGACTGTCTACTAATATGGTCCGGGGACATGCACAGTCTTCTGGAATTCTGTGATCATCTCAACTCTAACCAGATGGGCATACATTTGACTCACTCTATTAGTACCAATAGAATAGAATTTCTAGACCTAGTACTGTTCATTGAGGAGAATAAAATACAGAGCAGACTTTTCAGGAAACCGACGGCATGTAACTCTATCTTACATGCTGGGAGTTCACATCCAAGACACCAACTTCAATCCATTCCGTTTGGGGAATTTACACGAGCGAGGAGAAACTGTAGCAAAGAGCAGGATTTTGTAAATTGCAAACACAGTATGAAAAACAGATTTATATCTAGGGGATATAAGAGAGACATGATCACTGTGGCTGAACAGAGAATTGACAGAACTCCAAGAGAACTGACACTTCGAGATAAACAGAAATCTAACAAGGGTGATGATAAAATCAGACTGATCACCAATTATGATGATGCTGCAATCGTTCTGAGGAATAGCATGCTTAAGCATTGGTGGGTATTGAACAATGACAAAGCTCTGAGCAAATACATCACTAAAAATCCCCTAATTACATACAGAAAGGGTAAAAGTATCAAATCATGGATAAGCCCAACCTATCCACCGAAATTGAAGCAAGTGCCTGATTGGTTAACACAAAAAAGCATTGGGTTCTACAAATGTGGTACCTGTAAAATATGTCCGATGGCAATGAACAAGACCAAGACTTTCAGTAACTATATGGGAAGAGAGTTCAGGATCAAACAATTCCTTAACTGCAATAGCTGTTTTGTAATATACATGATCAAGTGTGTCTGTGGTAGCTTCTACATTGGTAGCACAAAGAGGATGCTAAAAGAGAGGATGTATGAACACTTAAGGGCCATCAAATACCAAGATACGCGATATAACACGGCCACACATGTTAACCAATGTTCGAAACAGGGTAGACACAAAATAATTAGCTTCTGTGCAATCGATCAGGTAAGAAATGATCCAAGAGGTGGCAACAGAGAATTGGCGTTGAGACGCAGAGAAGCCTCATGGATTTTGACCATGCGGGCGGTGGAGCATGGGATGAATTCAGATCAGGAATTACATTACTATCTGGGGGACTAAGCAGAATATGATGACGAACATATGAACATAACAGTTTAGATGCCGCATACTATAGGAAGGATAGTGACAGGCTCAGCAAATATTCCCAGGCATCATCATAGCATGTAGTGCTGTAACTACATATATAAATATTATAATTACTAACTGTAACTCGTAATTCTATGTAAATATGTAAATATCTTAACATCCAATGTGTTACCCTTAATATTTTGTTTTGTGAATGTATTCACGTTTGGTGATCAATTTATAATTTTGTGTGGATCGAGAACTGTAAATGTATATGATCCACGGACGTAATGCACATTTGCTGTCTGTACATATCTAATGAACCATTACCGGGAATTTGATCCGTGGACGTGACACATATATTGAACATATAATTATGTAACCATAAGTCGCAAATTTCAATTTATGGACGTAATGCATATATGTGGTTTGCATCGTACTTAAGTAATTGTAAATACCACTCGTGATTGTGAATATACAGTAATAAGGATGGTGTATAATCCGCACAAAATATTAGCCTGTAAACCTCACAGTTCTTTTTTTCGACACGACAGTCTCACTTATAATTAATAATGGAGGCACATGCCGGTACTGTTTATTTATGCGCAACACCCGAACGAAGTAAGATATATAAATAGTAATATTCCCTGCACTTGTTGGTGCACGTAATAATATAGGATTCGTATTGAAAGTAATTATGCGAAGTACGCACAGACTCGGAACATAGGAAGATATTGTTTCGGCAATATACTTCCTCCACTCCAATATGGAGGACGAGATCTACACATAAACTACCAGACCTATGGGCCGACCTGATTAGTGAACCCGGGGCTGATATATCGGACTTCCGGGTCACAGACGCCGGCTTCTGAAACTGAGCGGCACGTTCGGCGAAAGCCGGTGAATGGACTGCGCTGTGAACTCCGTAATACTTGGAGGTAAGCTGCCATATGCAGAACGGTCACATGTGTGACTATGGATATCAGGGATTTATTAGTACCTAATTACTAATATCGATCTTTCTTGGATAGGTAAATACATCATTTCTCTGTAATAATTGGAGGAAGGAGGTCGCTTTAAATATACCCATCCGGGGATCACAATCAAAGATCTCCGACATAACAGGAGGATTTAGAGCTACCGTTTATTTAAGGTAAGCTGGAGGTATTACAAATATGCAATTTATATAACAGAATGTCACTTAGAACATAGTTAATAATTGCTGATCACTTTGATTCTAGCAATAACAAAGAAAATAAGTCGACACAGCGCAGCTAAAGAGATTTGCCCATGCCATGTTAGGCTGGGCCGGAATTATAACCAGCTGGAAGGTATGTTTTACCTTGGTTTGACATGCACAATATGAGGTTCAAATGTAAAAATATCTAGACTAGTAATACCCTGTCTTGATTTGATTTATTTAGGCATACAGGCCATTTACTACCAATTATCAGGTAAGCCTGAGTATATATGTACTCAGCACCAAATAGATAGAGCGGGACCCCGTTGATTGGGGCATTTGACTGCACTAATCAGGCACCATGAAGCACATCAATATTCACCAACTGTTTGAAGTAACACTGGGGTGAGCACTTAGAATAGCAGTATAAGAATACCTTCACGAGATATTGGCTAATCACCTTCACGAACTGTGAGGTAGTCCGTTATTTGTACCAGTCGCGGAGATGTAACTGTTCAATCTGGTATACCCCTCCATATGCATGTATGGACATCATGGGACGTTACTTAAAGGTTTAAGCAATTTTACAGCATGGATATAAGTTTAATAGAATGACGAACTGTAAACTGTTTATTTCCGAGATAGTGTATCTCGCAACTCCAATATATCTTCGTATTGTATCTTTTTTTTTCCCAGCCCTGAGGAAGTCGTGGGTGTCCGCCCAAACGACGAAACACGTGTTGGCTGGACTGAGGGAAAAGTCTTGACAATTAAATGAACTCTATTTTTTGTCATATTGTGTCTTTATGTTCAATTTGGAAATAACTACATAAGTTTATTGAATAATTTTTGTTGGTGTGATAGGTTACCTTTGGAATATCTATCTATCTATCTATCTATCTATCTATCTATCTATCTATCTATCTATCACCCTCACTCTATCTATCTATCGCCCTCACTCTATCTATTTATCGCCATCAATCTATCTATCTCCCTCACTCTGTCTATCTATTGTCCTCACTCTATCTATCTATCTATCGCCCTCACTCTATCTATCTCACTCTGTCTATCTATTGCCCTCACTCTATCTATCTATCTCTCGCCCTCACTCTATCTATCTATCGCCTTCACTCTATCTATCTATCGCCATCACTCTATCTATCTATCGCCCTCACTCTATCTATCTATCTATCTATCTATCTATCTATCTATCTATCTATCTATCTATCTATCTATCTATCTATCTCTCTCTCTCTCACCCATCTATCTATCTATCTATCTATCTATCTATCTATCACCCTCACTCTAACTATCTAGCGCCCTCACTCTATCTATTTATCGCCATCACTCTATCTATCTCCCTCACTCTGTCTATCTATTGCCCTCACTCTATCTATCTAGCTCCCTCACTCTATCTATCTATCGCCTTCACTCTATCTATCTATTGCCATCACTCTATCGCCCTTACTCTATCTATCTATCTATCTATCTATCTATCTATCTATCTATCTATCTATCTATCTATCTATCTATCTATCTATCTCTCTATCTATCTCTCTATCTATCTATCTCCCATCTATCTATCTATCTATCTATCTATCTATCTATCTATCTATCTATCTATCTATCTATCTATCTATCTATCTATCTATCGCCCTCACTCTATCAATCTACCGCCCTCACTCTATCGCCTTCACTCTATCTATCTATTGCCATCACTCTATCTATCTATCGCCCTCACTTTATCTATCTATCGCCCTCACTCTATCTATCTATCTATCGCCCTCACTCTATCTATCTATCGCCCTCACTCTATCTATCTATCGCCCACACTCTATCTATCTATCGCCCTCTATCTATCGTCGTCACTCTATCGCCCTCACTCTATCTATCTATCGCCTTCACTCTATCTATCTATCGCCATCACTCTATCTATCGCCCTCACTCTATCTATCTATCTATCTATCTATCTATCTATCTATCTATCTATCTATCTATCTATCTATCTCCCATCTATCTATATATCTATCTATCTATCGCCCTCACTCTATCTATCTATCGCCCACACTCTATCTATCTATCGCCCTCTATCTATCGCCGTCACTCTATCACCCTCACTCTATCTATCGCCCTCACTCTATCTATTTATCGCCATCACTCTATCTATCATTCTCACCCGGTCTATCTATTGTCCTCACTCTATCTATCTATCTATCTATCTATCTATCTATCTATCTATCTATCTATCTATCTATCTATCACCCTCACTCTATCTATCTATCTCCCTCACTCTGTCTATCTATTGCCCATACTCTATCTATCTGTCTATCTCTCGCCCTCACTCTATCTATCTATCGCCTTCACTCTATCTATCTATCGCCATCACTCTATCTATCTATCGCCCTCACTCTATCTATCTATCT